>NW_024387029.1:180637-232891 GCF_900408965.1 Simochromis diagramma
AAGCCCGATAGGACTCCTTCTTCAGCTGGTGGCTCCCTTCACCTCTGGTGTCCACCATTGGTTCGGGATTACCACCACGGCAGGCACCAACCACCCTGCGGCCGCAGCTCAATGCAGCAGCTTCGGCAATGGAGACGCTTGAACATGGTCCATTCGGACTCAATGTCCCCAAGTTCTCCCTCGGAATGCTGTTGAAGCTCTGCGGAGGTGTGCGTTGAGAATCTCGTCGGACTGGGGCCTCTGCTAGACATTCCCAGCACACCCACTAACTACGCGTTTAGATTGCACAGGTCTGTCCAGCGTCCTCCCCCGCCACCTAATCCAACTCACCACCAGGTGATGATCAGTGACAGCTCAGCCCCTCTCTTTAACCCCCGAGTGTCCAGAACCTATGTCGCAGGTCTGGTGATACGATTACAAAATCGATCATCGACCTACGGCCTAGAGCGTCCTGGTGCCACGTGCACTTATGGACACTCTTATGTTCGAACAAGGTGCTCGCTATGGCCAAACTGTGATTTGCACAGAAGTCCAATAACAAAGCACCGCTCGGGTTCAGATCAGGGAGGCCGTTCCTCCCAATCACTCCCCTCCAGGTCTCGCTGTCGTTACTCACGTGAGCATTGAAGTCTCCCAGCAGGACAACAGAGTCTCCAGGTGGAGCAACCTTCCAGCACCCCCCCCCCCCCCCCCCCCCCCCCCCCAGGGACTTCTAAGAAGGCTGGGTACTCCGAACTGCTACTCGGCGCATAAGCGCATATGACAGTCAGGAACCCGTTCCCCGACCCTAAGGCGCAGGGAAGCAACCGTCTCATCCACCAGGAAAACCCCAACATACAGGCAGCAAGCCGAGGGGATATTAGAATACCCACCCCAGCCCGCCGCCTCTCACCAGGGGCAACTCCAGACTGAGACAGAGTCCAGCCCCTCTCCAGGAGACTGGTTCCAGAGCCCAAGCCATGCGTAGAGGTGAGCCCGACTATATCTAGCCGGTACCTCTCAA
This sequence comes from Simochromis diagramma, assembly GCF_900408965.1. Lineage (NCBI taxonomy): Eukaryota > Metazoa > Chordata > Actinopteri > Cichliformes > Cichlidae > Simochromis > Simochromis diagramma. The sequence continues at coordinate 181,641 of NW_024387029.1, forward strand.
CCTCACGCTCTAACTCAGGCTCCTTCCCCACCAGAGAGGTGACATTCCATGTCCCTATTGCCAGTCTTGGCAGCCGGGGGTCAGTCCGCCAGGGCCTCCGCTCCTGGCCGCCACCCGGCACACAATGCACCCGACCCCTATGGCGCCTCCTGCGGGTGGTGGGCCTGCGGGAGGATGGGCCCATGTCTACTCTTCGGGCTGTGCCCGGCCGGGGCCCCATGGACTAAGGCCCGGCCACCAGACGCTCGCCCTCGGGCACCCTCCCCGGGCCTGGCTCCAGGGCGGGGCCCCGGTAACCCTATCCCGGGCAGGGTAAACTGTTCCCTCGATATTCTTTTCATAAGGGTCTTCTGAATCGCTCTTTGTCTGGTCCCTCACCCAGGACCAATTTGCCATGGGAGACCCTACCAGGGGGCAAAAGCCCCCAGACAACATAGCCCCTGGGATCCCTGGGACACACAAACCCCTCCACCACGATAAGGTAGCGATTCAAGGAGAAGCCATCCCATCCATTCTCTTCTTATTCTTGTCAGGGTCGTGGTCTTACTGCTGTTTAGACCAACTCTGACAGTTATATTAGAACTTTTGTTTTACAAAAATTTCAATTTTTCTCTAAACTTGTAATTATTTATTTTTGTCTCTCCGTGAAATGCTACCTTATTGTAGTAGAGGGGTTTGTGTGTCGCAGGGATCCTGGGGCCTTAGTCTATAGAGCCGGCCAGGCACAGTCCAAAAAAGGGACATGGCCCCACCGTCCTGTCAGCCCACCACCCGCAGGAGGCGCCATAGAGGTCAGGTGCAATGTATGCTAGTCGCTGGCCAGGAGCAGAAACCCTGGTGGACCAATTGCCAGCTACCGAGACTAGCAATTGGGACATGGAATGTCACCTCTCTAGTGGGGGAAGACATTTGAATTAGTGCGTGAGGTTGAGAGGTAATGGCGAGATATAGTCGGGGACCCCGGCCTAGGTTGGTTTCCTAGTATCTCCTTGGCTTGCTGCCTGCACGTTGGGGATTTCCCCAGTGGACAAGAGGGTTTGTTCCCTGCGACTTCGACCATCAGGTGACTCAGAAGGGGAAAGCAGGGCAGAATGAGGACAGAGCACTGCTGACTTTGACTGAGGACATTGTCGGGCAGTGGAAAGTATACTTCGAGGACCCCCTTAATCCCATTGGCACGTCTTCCATAGAGGAAGCAGAGCCTGGGGTCAAGGGGGACAACTCGTCTATCTCCAGGGGTCACGTCAATGAGGCAATTAAACAACTCCTTAGTGGCAGGGCCCTTGGGGTGGATGAGGGTCACCCTGAGATCATGAAAACTCTTGATGTAGTAGGGCTGTCTTGGTTGACATAGCCTTACAATGTTGCATGGAGATCAGGGGCGGTACCTCTGGATTGGCAGACAGGGTTGGTGGTTCCCATCTTCAATAAGGGGGACCAGACGGTGTACTTCAACTATAGGGGAATCACACTCTCCAGCCTCCCCGGGAAAGTCAATGCTAGGGTGTTGGAGAGGAGAGTCCGTACGTTACTCATATCTTGGATACAGGAAGAACAATGTAGTTTTAATCGTGGTCGCAGAACACTGGGCCAGCTCCTTACCCTCTCAAGGATACTCAGGGGGACATGGCAGTTTGTTCAACCACTCTACATGTGTTTTGTGGACTTGGAGAAGGCAATAATCAGTAATGGTTATTATTGTCAATCTGCTCTGCTTAACTGAAAGCAGAGTTATATTGTTTTATCTAAGCATTGTAGTCTTGCATGTATAGTCACATAGGCAGAGCCTCCCTTGGGGAATATAGTGCAATCACTTACCTTCAGTTTAGATTAACTTGATTGATTACCTATAGGATGTTGTGAATGTATCTATTATCTAACTTCCCTCATCTGGTGTTTTATCTTTTCTTTTTTTTTCTTTTTTATGAGCAGAGAAGTCCTCTAAAACAGCCATCTGCATCATTGTTGTTGGTGTTCTAATCCTTTTTGCTGCTGTTGGATTTGCTGTTTACAAAAGGAAGAAAGGTGAGAGATTCAAATGAGCTTAGCTGATGCTCTGATACAGACTGTAAAACTGAACTTGTGTAGCATTTACAACACTCTGCAAAAAGTTTGCAACTTGTAAGAAAACTCTTTTTTTTAAACCTTGAGTTTTATAAAGGGTTTTGTTTTTGCATACTGAAGCCAGTCCATTATCAGTGGGACCAAGCACCGGAGGAGGTGGGGGCTGGTGCTCAAGCAGGCAGGACTCTCTACGTGTAGAGTCCTGCCTGTGCCCTTCAACAATAATATTTAACTATTAATCATAATTTGCTAAATAAAATTATATCTAACATGCATAGCCACATAATTGTGGATTGGAATAATTATGATATTAAAAAAAACACTGTATTGTAAAGAAAATATCTTGAGAAAAAGATTATTTTAGATTGTCTAAGGTTCTAGCTGAAGAAGCTTCTCGGATGAGAGGTGAAATGTCTTCAAGCAACTTAAAGAAGTCCAGACGCTTTTCTTTCCAAGCTCCTTAGACTACAATGACCTGGATGACTGAGAACCTTCACAGACATTATATTAGATTTATATTTCAAATGTGATAAAATGCTGCATTTACAGCAGCAAAATTAATGTATCTCTACAGTTTACACATTTAATAAGTTTTTCAACCTTGCAAAGAGTTGATAGTCAAACAAACTGAATCATCATAAATACATAATTTGATATTTATTACTTTATTTTTTATTCTTATTATTTTATTATTATATAACTAAGAATAAATAATAAGGGATATATTGTAGATCAGCATCATGATGCAAACTTGTGGAAATAGTTTATACAGTATTCTGGAGAAGGTATAAAATGTCACTGTATATGTGTGTGTGTGTGTGTGTGTGTGTGTGTGTGTGTGTGTTTTATGTGTATAGTTTTTTTTTAATTAGGTGCAACAGTTGTTAAGTGTGGATAATTAAATAGTAGATTAATGCAATACCACATAGTGCCTTGTTCTCAGGTGGACAGCAAGTGGTGAGTGATAGATGAGATGAGGAGATGGAAGGAGGAAGAGAGGTAAAGAGTGTTCATAGGCAGAGCGTGGTTTTTTGGGGGGGGGGGTTTGTTTTTTTTCATCTGCCTTATGGTTCCAAGTCCTGTCACCAATCTTTGCATTTTATTATTATAATCTGATAACACTTGTTTAATCAGATACCATCTGTCCTATGGACTTTTTAATGACTGCTGTCTCTTACCAACGCAGCCTTGGCCTCGAGAACCATCAGGAGCAGCAACCCCTTGGAAAGACCTCTGAACACTTAGAGAAATTGGGTCAGGGGAGACCACAGTGACAACCAGCACCCTATTAACAAGGATACACACCTACAGTTAGACAAGTTAAGAGCAAAGAAGATTGTTGGTCATTTAATTATTTATTACCAGCTTAAGTTTTGTATTTCTTTCTGACAAGCTTGTGATCATTCAGTTTTTACTGATAAACGCAAACCTAAATCTGCTCTTACTTGGGAATTACTAAACAGTTTTGTTTATTCTTTATGTAGTAATAGATTTATTTTATCAACATTATTTTAATCATTTTCATGCTGGGTTTAAGAGTTCAGACATACAGCACTCCTGAAGGTCTATAGTCTACAGTAAACCCTGCATCATCATTTTTATTAAGGGATCAACTCTATATTTACTACATTCTTACTTGTCAAACAGGAACCTTTTGTTATATCAAATGGAAGTTCTTCAGCTCAAGTCTCTGTCATTTGTACACATTTTTTTGTTTTCTTTTTTCTCCGATTTTATCCAGATTGTTCATTCTAACCCAATGACATGCAGATGTCATACAGTCATGTCTTCTCATCTTAAGTTCATCACTCCCAGATGCCTTTTGCTTGTCCTCATAATGCTAAATTTTGACTCTCTCAAAACCATTGAAAATTGAGTGGTAAGTCAGATGTTTTAATCATTGGTCAGTAAAATCTTTTTCCGTTTGAAATTTGGGAGTTGTTTTGTATATTGACCTGATTTGATGCTCAAATAAAAATGTTTGTCAATAATTAACATGAACTATTTTTTTCTCATCTTCATGGTCTTAAATCACTTAGAAACTGTAAACTCCTGAATGACAACAGCATTAACTTCTGTCAGATATTTCATAGCACTAAGAGATTTGAATGACACTGTCAAGGTGGCGGAGAAAGAGTGGACTCGACAGCGGAGCTCCTTGCAGGTAAACAGTGTGCTTTATTTCCAAAGTGGTGAAAACAACGAATAGCTGATCCATGTACAATGAAAGGTTAGTGGGTGGGTTTCTCCTCTTCTTTTCGTCCGTGCCCGAGTAGAGAATAAACCACCGTGTCCTCCAGTGACCCTCGTCCCAGGTGGTGATTAGCCCTTGGAATTCCTCTCCTCACGGTCCTGGTTACAAACAAACAGAGCACAACGATGACGAGGTAGTTCCTGAGGGAGAGGTTTTAACCCTCACATCAGCAGCTACACTACCGGGGGGGGGTATGGAAGGAGTCCAGCGCTGGACACAGAGCCGCTGTCTGCATCATTGGGTGAAGTTAAGCATCGAATGCGTTTGGAAGGGGGTTGGGGGGTGAGTCTCTGTCTATGTCAGTGTACATGCGTGTATCCCATGTCCAGCTTGAGAGAGATTGTCCTTTCACCCAGTTAGCGAAAGTCAACTGTCCTCCAGCCGACGCAGGTGGCCTTGAAGGATATGGGCAGAGGGTCAAAACACAGTCCCGTTATCAGGGAGAGTTTTGTTGTTCTAGCCAGCCTCAGCCTTGGGGCCTTTCCAGCTGGCGCCGGGGGGTAGTTGCATGAATGAAGGTGGTGGTTGTTTGGGTTTGTGGAAACAAACTGCATCCAATTTTACAGTTGGTCTAATGTCCATCACTGGTCATCAGATCTATCAATTTCCAGTTGAAGAGCCGCGAGCTTCTCCAAGATCCTATCCATATCGTGTTCAATGAGCACAGTCTGAGCACTCACGGCCCTTCCCATAGCTTCAATCATAGCGGCCAGCTTTGTGGGGTTTTAATCTTCGATAAGCCAGGGCTGAGCCAGCTCCGATCAGCAAGAACCCTGTTATCATGGTTCCGAATAGGTAGATATCTTCGATGTTCTGAAGAAATCACTTTTTTGTGATTTTCTGACTCTTTGGGGCCACCAAAGGGCCACATGAGAATATTGGAAAGGCCAACATGTCCTCGATTTAGCACATGAAGAATTAGTAGGGTGGCTATGATAAGTCAAAAGATACAGACCAAAAACAAATTCATTACATTACAGAGCACATAAATCAATAGGCTGGGCCTCAGGAGGATATGACTCTTCTTCTCCAGAAAAGGATCCCTATAACAGCTAAGTCGTTATCAAATGGTGATTAAAAATTTACAATAAACATAATATATAACACTTAAAATCAACGCTGTTGTAGGGGAAAGTGGGTGATTTGTGCCAGCGGGTAAGTTGTGTCACACCTTGTTTCTAAGGAACCATAGAGGAAATTGGTCATGTGAATGCACATTTTTGAAGAGTCAACCATTTTACTCATCCTGCAAGGAAGAGAGCCTCATTTCATGAGAATTAAGGACATTTAAGTTCAAAAACTGTTTTTTGCTTTTCATAGTAAAATTTCTATGATCAAGGTTTTTTGATTGTTTTGTCTGAACATTTGACATATGTTTTAGTGCTTTGGTAAGCTACACTATGAGTCTATACACCTAGCATGATGTTAGCTCAAAACTGCTGGATGATGCCTTTTTTTTTCAAAATGGTAGGGTTGGGCTGATTTATGCCAAGGAGCCTGTTGTGCCAGTGGCACAATTCAACCCAACTTATGAATATTTAAAACATATTATTTAAATGTAACTGTAGATTGTATTTTGACAGTTTATCACTATAACATTCTTAATTTCAGATGTAAAAGTAGAAATAGACTGGAGTTATAATAGGGAGGACAGGCAAGGCTTCCACTCTTTTAGAGGACATGGACAGAGCAGTGAATAAAGTGGAGAAGGGTAAGTCCATTTGTCAGGTGGCAAGGAAGATGAACATGTTCAGGATGACATTAAAATGATAAATTGCGAAAAAAAAAAAAAAGATAGATGGAAAACAAATAAGCCTTTAAAAGGATATAAAATAATTGGACTTGCCAATCAAGTATTTGACCAACATATGGAGAAAGAGCTGTCAGATCATTTAAAGGCACTAGTAGCCTTTATGTGTTCATTTCTTTGTGCATACTCAAAAGCCAGTTTTTGAGTATGCACAAAGAAATGACAGTTTGATCCAGCTGGCAGGGATATCAGAGGCAAAAGCAGGTTGGGTCAAGTACGCATTTATTAAGAAAAACTAATAGGGAACATTAATAATTATTTCCCTGGGAAATGCTCATTATCAGTTATCAAAACACACATAGTTCACAGAGAAGCAACATTGGGTACTTATCAAGAGCATAGAGCTTCAATCTGAAAGTAATTGTGATTGTCATTGTCAGTGTTAGGCAAGTTACTTTAAAAAAGTAATTGGTTATAGTTACTAGCTACTTCTCTAAAAAGTTAGTAACTGAGTTACAATATTATAAAAGTAACCAATTACTAGGAAAAGTAACTATTGCGTTACCTTAAAACCTATTTACCTTGCCTTGTTTGGTGTCATTCTTTTCAGCACAACCTCACATGTTTTGATTTATTGTTTGTTTTTCCATTTCAACATACTGTATTAACACAATTAACACACATATCTAAAATCAGACGAAAAACATAAAATCTGAGGAGAAAAGTTATTTTTTACTGTAACAAATACAAACATTAAGGAATTGTTTTCATAACTTAAAATGCAAAGATAAATTGTAAATTTTAAAAACCTATGCACGAGTTTTGCAAACAACAAATTTATTTGTAGCTATTTACTTTAACTACAAGATTCTATCCATTAGGGCCCTTGTCTCATTGACTGCTGCCTCAGATCCTAGTCTTTCTCCCAGTAGCGGTTTTAGATACGGGCGACACGGGCAGTTGCCCGGGGCGGCATTGTGATGGGGGGCGGCATCACGGGCATCGGCAAAAGAAAAAAAAATGCTCGTACTCATGCTGCCCTCATGGCAGCCAGCGCATATTGGGAATGGCAGAGGCACCGATCGGTTTTCTATCGCCCATTTGTTGGGAGTAAGGGCACCCTCCGTTTGCAAGGTGCGCCTGCTGCTTGCGGCGCAGAGAGGAGAGGGCGGGGCGACGGGGGATTCTCTGGCTGGCTGGAGCAGCATCTAATAACCAACTCGCAAAATAAAACAAAATAAAAAAATAAAAAAAAACAACAAACACGAAAACACCAGACATCATGATACAGACTTATAATTTGCACCGATGTTTTTTCGAAATTCTATAGAAGGAAAGTGAGCGCGAGAGACCTCGGTGCACCTTCTCGCTGCTGAAGTCAAAGTAAACTTTATTGTCATTTCCGCTATATACAGTACAGTATATAGAGAGATGAGACGACGAGGCTCCAGTTACAGCAGTGCAAGTAAACAAACAATAAACAAAAGAAGAGTAAGAAAATAAATATACGCTTTAGGACTAGGGGTAAAGGGATCAATAACAATTTAAAATTTACAGTTTGATGATTTAAAGTCTCACACATAACCCGTCGAAAGGGGAGGGAGACCTTCTGCTTCCAAATAAAGCACATTTCATTCATAATGTTGTAAATCCAAGTCCATTATGTATTCATGATTTGAATCCTGGGTTGTGTGAAATCTCAGAAATAAAGCCTAGACAAAGTGAATCTGTGAACTAAGGTGTAGGTCTATTAGGTTATGTTTAGGGATGGGTACTGGTATCCGGTGCCATGATGGCACCAGTTCTGACATAAACGGTAGTAACCAGACCGAAAAGCAGTGCACATTTCAGTGCTTTATTTCGGTGCTTTTTTTCCTGAGCTGTGATACACTTCTAGCCAATCATTTTACGTTTCCGAGGATAGTAGGCGGGTCCAGGTACGTACGTTCTTTTAGAGCAGAGCTACAGATTAAAAATGCCCAAGGCGAAGCGATCTAAGTTCTGGCTGTACTTCACAGCAAAACATGCAAACTCAGTAGCCTGTAACAAGTGCTTTAAGCTGATACTGTGATACTGTGCAACAGTAACTGTGCACTGTGTGATAGCGTTTTTTTTAAAAGCCGAGAAATGTGCTGTATTTGATAGCTTGCTGCGAGACCTCACACCGTGCACATTTACTGCGGGTGTGGTGCCTGTTATCGGACCCGGCGTTAGCAACATCCCCCAAAAACCCGAAGAGGAGAGTCCTGGCCCCTAGCCCTGCCAGTGTAGCAGAAATGATGACGGATGATGATGGCAGCAGCAGCCGTTCTTCTTCGGGTGAGTAGCTTAATGTGGTTCGTGTGTAATTTATGTTGAGTACGCTAACCACGTTATTACATTAAAGCATGTAAGATGAACTAGCAAACACCGTCATAGTTACATGCGGCTGTCTTCTTGTTTGATGGCAGATACTCCCTTCACCCTGGCCAAAAAGGCTAAAATGACCAAAGAAAAAGTGGAAAACAGTTAAACATGAGAGGTTTTTGGACAAAGTTTGTGTTTTTTCCATTGTTTAAGCACTGCTTCCAGCCAAGAGTGATACCATATATGCCCCATAGCTGCAGAAAAGGCTAACATTGTTATCTTTTTACAAAAAAACAGCTGAACATGAGAGGTTTTTGGACCAATTTTGTGTTCTCCATTCTTTGAGTACTATTTAAGCACCGGCACCGTTTCAAAAGTACCGGTTTGGTACTGGTATCGGATAAAACCTAAACGATACCCATCCCTAGTTATGTTGTGGTGATCCTCAGGTTGAGGGATGGGTGTTCATACTGGAGTGCAAAATTAAAACCAACGGAAGATGGACAAGAAAAGTTCAAAGCCATCAGGTGCTCAGTTTAGAAAAAAAGAGAAAAGAAGAGGAGGAGAAATGAGCAAAAGATGCAGGTAAGCAGATGTGTCTAGGATAATGGCAGGTCATGTTTCCTGAAACAGTCAGAATCAGAATACTTTATTAATCCCTAAGGATATTATAAGATAAGATAAGATAAGATGACCTTTATTAGTCCCACAGGTGGGAAATTTGTTTTGTTACAGCAAAAGTGCAAAGTTATGTAGCAGAAATGAGAAAACACTGGAATGCAATGAAATAAAATAAAATACTATATACAATAGAATAAAATAGAATAGAATAATATATACAATAGAATAAAATAGAAATACAAATGCTATATACAACTGAGTAAGAAAATACAAAAGTACAACTTCGTCAGAAGAAGAATTGTACAAGAATTGCACATATAGCATATAGAATTGCACATATAGCAGTCTTATTGCACGTGTGAGGGTTTGATCAGCTGCAAAAGTCTTTGTTGTGGAGTCTGACAGCAGTGGGGAGGAAAGACCTGCGAAATCTCTCCGTCCCACAACGTGGGTGCCGCAGTCTCCCACTGAAGGAGCTGCTCAGTGCTGTCAGAGTCTCTTGCATGGGGTGGGAGATGTTGTCCAACAGGGATGACAGCTTAGCCGCCATTCTCCTGTCACTCACCACCTCCACTGGGTCCAGAGGGCATCCTAGAACAGAGCTGGCCCTTCGGATCAGCCTGTTCAGTCTCTTCCTGTCCCCAGCAGAGATGCTGCCGCCCCAGCAGACCACACCATAGAAGATGGCTGAGGGCACCACAGAGTCATAGAAGGTCTTCAGGAGTGGGCCCTCCACTCCAAACGACCTGAGTCTCCGCAGCAGTTACAGCCTGCTCTGCCCTTTCCTGTAGAGGGCTTCTGAATTATGAGTCCAGTCCAGTTTGTTGTTCAGATGAACACCAAGGTACCTGTAGCTGTCCACAGCCTCAATGTCCATACCTTGGATGTTCAGTGGTTGCAGTGGCATCATCCACTCCAATGCCAGGTTGGTAGGCAAACTGAAGTGGGTCCAGTGATGAGCTCACCAGGCGCCGAAGCTGAGCCAGGACCAACCGCTCCAGGGTCTTCATCAGGTGGGATGTCAGAGCCACCGGCCTGTAGCTGTTGAGGTCCTTGGGGCGTGAAGTCTTTGGCACTGGTACAACACAGGAGGTTTTCCAGAGCTGTGGGACTCTTTCCAGCCTCAGGCTCAGGTTGAAGAGGTGCTCGATCACCCCACACAGTTGGTCCGCGCAGGACCTGACAACCCTCGAGCTGATGCCATCTGGGCCCGCTGCCTTCCTGCCATTAATCCTCCTCAGTTCCCTCATAACCTGGGTGGTTGAGAGAGACAGGCTGGAGCCTTGTGTTGAATGTGTATTGGATGCTGTTGTTAGGGGTGGGGAGGAGTGAGACGGGTGAATAGAGGAGGTGTGAGATGTCTGAGGTGTCAGAGGTGAAACAGCAGCAGTGGGGGTGGGTGAGTCTGCAGCCGATGTTGGAGACTGCCTCATGGCTGAATCAAATCTGTTGAAGAAATGATTTAGTTCATTTGCCCACCTCACATCCCTCCCAGGCAGAGAGTTCTGATGTTTGTGGCCTGAAATGGTTCTGAGGCCTCTCCAGACTTCACCAACGTTGTTTTGCTGAAGCTGGTTCTTCTGCCTATAGCTGTCCTTCCCATTCCTTATCAGTCCCCTCAGCTCTCTCTGCACCCTTTTCAACCCCTCTTTGTCTCTGGATTTGAAGGCCCTCCTCTTCTGCTTGAGGACAGCTTTAATTCCTGGGGTAATCCAAGGTTTGTTGTTGGAGAAACACCGTACAGTCCTGGTAGGTACGGTGTTATCCACACAGAAATTAATATAGTCAGTAATGCATGTAGTAAGGCTGTCGATGTCCTCTCCGTGGTCGTCACAGATCACCTCCCACACAGTCGACTCAAAACAATCCTTAAGAGCCTCCTCGCTCTCCTCCGACCAGCTCTGTACTGTGCGGGTGGCTGGTGGCTCCCTGCGCACTAAGGGCTCATACACAGGGTCAAGGTGCACCAGGTTGTGATCAGATCTGCCCAGGGGAGGGAGAGGTGATGAACTGTAGGCCTCTTCTGCATTGGCATACAGTAAGTCCAGTGTTTTATTGTCTCTGGTTGGGCAGGTCACATACTGGGTGAAGGTGGGCAGTGTGGAGTTCAGTGAGACATGATTAAAGTCCCCTGACATTATGAGAAGGGCTCTCGGAGATTGTGTTTGCAGTCTGCTGACCACAGAGTGGAGAGAGTCACAGGCTGCATCTGCGTTGGCTGAGGGAGGGACATACGCTGTTATCGCGATAACATGCGAGAATTTCCGGGGCAGGTAGTATGGACGCATGCTAACGGCTAACAGCTCAATGTCTCTGCTGCAGAGTTGTTCTTTCACAGTGATGTGCCCAGGGCTACACCATCTGTCATTCACAAACACTGCCAGTCCCCCTCCTTTTCTCTTACCACTCTCTCTCGTCCTGTCCGCTCGCAGCATCTGGAATCCCTGTGGTGTCACGCTCGTATCCGGAGTTAGCTGTGTTAGCCACGACTCCGTTAGCATCATGATGCTACATTGCCGGTACTCCCTCTCAGGGCGCCAAACAGGCTAGGACCGCCACTGCTTTCTCCTATGTGCTCAGCTGTCTCATAGCAGTTTGATCATGTCTCCCTGAATGACTTGACTGCTGTAGTTTGTAACCTAAGATCATCATACTGCCCCTCTGATTGTCTCTCCCCAGTTTTGCTTAAAACACTTTTAATACTGTTGGGCCTTTTATCCTGAGTCTCTTTTATCCTTGTCTCTGTAAAGCACTTTGAATCACCTTGTTGTTGAATTGTGCTATATAAATAAACTTGCCTTGCCTTGCCTTGCCTGAGATTAATTAATATGTCCCTTGCTACAGGCTGTGTCCCATCATGCTTTAAACAAGCAATAGTTCAGCCTCTTCTTAAAAAACATAACCTGGACACAACTGTTCTGTCCAATTACAGGCCAATCTCAAAGCTTCCTTTTCTTGTTAAAGTTTTGGAGAAAGTGGTCTACTTACAGTTGCAGGCCCACCTTGATTTTAACAAGATTTCTGAAAAATTTCAATCAGTTTTTTTAAATCACTACATAGCACTGAGACAGCACTTTTAAGGATTTTTAATGATATTCTTTTAACTCTGGACTCTGGCAGCCCTGCTGCCCTTTTATTGTTGGACCTTGTCAATGGAGAATTGTACTTAGTAGTCAGTATAAACTTTTAATGATATAAGTCTGCATATGATAGAATACTGCATGATGACCTTTTGATGACTCAGACTGTTGTTCACTACAAGACTTGTTCTGTTCCCTCTTATCATACAAAGAAGGAGCAGCTGAACAAGCAGTTTCACTCCCTATCAGGAAGAGGAGCCGCTTCCCACAGACTCTCTCTCTCTCTCACACACACACACACACACACACACACACACACACACACACACACACACACACACACACACACACACACACACACATGCACACACACGCACACACACATGCTCACGCATCAACATTCCACTGATAAGATAAGATAAGATAAGATATGATAAGATAAGATAAGATAACCTTTATTAGTCCCACACGTGGGAAATTTGTTTTGTCACAGCAGGAAGTGGACAGTGCAAAAGTTATGACGCAAAAATTAGAATACAAGAAGAATAAATACAGTACACAGCTGTACAGAATAGAATAAAATAATATACTATATACAGTAGAATAAAATAGAATAAAAATATACAATAAGATAAAAATAGAATACGAATGCTATATACAACTGAGTAAAAATACAACGATGCCAGAAAAGATTATTGCACTTAGTGTTATTGCACATGTGTGGATGTGTGATATGAACAAACGTATGTACTGTTGTATTACCCTGGTATATAAATAAAGACCAGAGCAGTAGCAGAGCGCGAGTCCTTGAGCCCTCACTCTTGTGCAAGTGCTCTGTGACTGCCCTTGCTGCAAGTAAAACTGTGTTTCTACTCTCTGACTCTCAGCTGAAGAAGTGTCTTAGAATACATCTCTTGACAGACCTGTCAACAGCTTTTGACACGGTCGACCATGGCATCCTGTTATCACGGCTAGAATTTCATGCTGGCCTAAAGGGATCTGACCTACACTGGTTTCGGTCCTGCTTGTCAGGAAGGTCTTTTTATGTCAGTATGGGCCCCCATAACTCAAAATAGCCCCTCTGAAAAACGGTGTACATCAAGGCTCTATTTTGGGCCCTGCCCTGTTCCCCCTCTACTTTTTGCCATTGGGTTCCATCCTCTCGCAGTACAACATTTCATTCCACTGTTTCGCTGATGATTGGCAGATTTATCTGCCTTTAAAAGCAGGGTCAGGCCATCCCCAGCTCTTATTACGCTGCCTTGACGACATCAAACAGTGGATGTTTTCTAAAGCTAAATGAAAAAAAAACTGAAGTTGTCATTTTCGGCAACTTTGTCAATCACATCGATAGCACTCTGGGCCCCTTTTTCTCCTATTGTAAAACACATGTAAAAAACCTCTGTGTCTACCTTGATGGTTCTTTTAAATTGAATAAGCAGGTGAGTGCAGTAGTCCAGTCCTACTTCTTTAAGTTAAGACAGCTAGCCAAGGTAAAGCCATACCTCCTGGCTAACGTCTCTGAACATGTTATTCACCTCTTCCTTACTTGCAGGTTGGACTACTGCAATTCATTGTATTTTGGTCTCGACCAGGCCTCCATTTATCGTCTTCAGATGGTCCAAAATGCAGCTGCTCGCCTGCTAACTGGTACCAAACGGAGAGAGCATATAACCCGAGTTTTAGCTTCTCTACACTGGCTTCCTGTCTCCTACAGGATCCAATTTAAACTTTTACTTTTTGTTTTTAAGTCGCTTAACGCCCAAGCCCCTCCTTACCTGTCTGAGCTCCTTTCTGTTTATGCTCCAGGAAAAACCATGAGGTCTAGCTCAAAATTAATGCTTTCCATCCCACAGATTAGTCTCAGATCTCGTGGTGATAGAGCCTTCTCTGTGGCAGGTCCCAGACTTTGGAATAGTCTCCCCCTAAATATTAGATCTGCACAAACACTTGATCAATTTAAATCACTACTAAAGACACATTTTCATTCCCTGGCTTTTAACACACTATGACCCAAGCATTTTGGTCTTATTTTAATAGTCTTAGTTATTGTTTTAATTCTTTTATTGTCCTATTATTGTTTTATATTGTTATTATTGTTTTACATTGTCTCTTTTTAATGGCATTTTTATATCATTAAGCACTTTGTGCAGCATCATCTGTTTGGAAATGTGCTATATAAATAAATTTGAACTTGACCTAAAAATGCAGCCAAGGCATTTTTTTAATAACCATTTCAAACTATTTACAAAACAATCAGGTGTTCTGCAACAAATAAGATGCCACACAAATTATTTATGCAACTCCAAAAAATAATTTCTGTCCACTATAAGACAGAGGAGAACGTCACAAGCCTGATACCTGCAGGCCTGAACGGTGTATAACTCGTCCTGTTTTCCACCTGGACACAGCTTTTACACTGCAGTTTGCCTTTGGTGGGTTTTTGGCAGCAACTGCGACATTCAGCAGTCACCTCATTGTTCTGACATACAAAAAAAGAAGAAAAAAACTGGACTACACAACACACTTACCACACACTCCAAACACGCTAAAAGTCACAAATCTCTCACATCTCAAAACTCTGTCTCTCTCTCTCTCTTTCTCCCTCTCCCCCCTTTTGCTCTCTCGCTGACATCACTCCAAAACTTCCCCCTCTTCTTGACGAACCAAATGCCACATGTTGCCATATCATTATTTGATTGCTCAATATGTTACATTTTTCCACCAATAGGAAAAGGTGGTTTTTCTTGCAAGCGCAGAGTGCGTTCGAGCACTTACATGGCCTATCAACACAATTTAAAAACTGATATACTGCAACGGACTGGGTTACAAGTTAGTTTGACAATTGTGTTATCAGTGTTTTGTGTTCAGAATTGCCACTCACTTATGGCATAGTTGCACCACACCGGCAGCAATGTGATTTACTGAGTGTCCTTGAATGTGTAGTAGTCTCGAGGCCATTTGGCCAGTCAATCAGATCAGCCACCAATGACAGAGTCTGGAGGAGAATATGTGTGTGATTGGCGGAGAGTGTTTCAGTGGCGGATGTTAGAGAGTGTTGTTGGTGTGTGTGGGGAAAAAGGAGCTCGAGTTGGGGAAGAGACTGAGTTGGGGTTTGTTTTCAGGAGAGCGTGTTTTTACCTGCTTTTTGGCATTGCCTACAGCCCACATTAGCTTGGTTACTGTTCTTAATAAACAGCCAGTAACCGGAATACCGATTGTCTCTGTCTTCTGTCGGAGGGATGCTACAATTTAATTTGAAGTCCACACTTTTAACCGAAAGATTGAGACAGGGTTATCTTGGGTTGACATAGCATCTTGTTGCTATGTCATCTTAAATTGGTCATGTAACTGGCCCTTGCTCCTGGTAAGCTGAAGACAGTTTCAACCATCTGTGCTGAAAAACAGTAACGCATCCGCCCGCATTTTCTTGTTAGTAACGGTGTAATGATAGAAACAGTAATTTGTAATAGTAATTCGTTAGATTATTAATTACTGAAAAAAGTAACAACGTTATTCCCATCACTTGTCACTGTGGACTTTGCAGGCAAAACCAAATCCTACATTACATTGGATCGGTTGTGTCATGGTCTGGGTGAGATACACCTAGCCTGTTACACCTCCCCTTCGGGACGGAGCCAGGCTCATCTCTTCTGGGAGCCGCACCTGGAGTTAATTACGCTGCGGTATTTAAGCCCAGCACTGACAACAACTCTCTGCCAGAATGTCTGCTAACCATATTGTGGTCCACGGAATGGTCAGTCCTCCATTAGAGTTGCTCTCCACCCCGTCGCTGGACTTCGTTGCAGCCTTACCATTTCCGCTTCCACTTGGATTCATTCACGCACCTCGCCTGCCTGCCTCCCTGCTCACACAGTAAGCCTACCGGATCAAAATTGCCACTACCCGGACCTCCTCGGAAATCACCTCGTCCCCCTGCGTGCCTCTGCCTGTGAACAAGTAAGTCATTAACACAGTTTTTTACTGGACAAATTCCTTGCAACTATCTGGAACTCAACGCTGACATATTTCTCCTCTGTTGCAATCTCTCAGACCACCACTCTTGGTCAGCTCAGTTACTCCTGTCGGTGTTTCCCCACTCTTGGACTCCTTTCCCCTGATTCCTAGTCTAATTCATTTTGGATATTACAAACAATATTCACTGTAATTTGCCCATGCCCATCGCGCTTCAAGCTGAACAGTTGGAGCGGCATGAAAAGATGCTGCAGCATGTGGCCGAGGAGCAGTCCGCGTTACTACAGGTGGTATCTGAACTGAAAGGTATTGTGATATTATTCTGTTATCATATGTTACCTTATATATGTAATCAAAGTAGTTGAAGTATGATACTGTTGTAGATCATATTATACCCTTTAACATAGAGTGTGATCAGTATGTAGTTTTAGTTTGCATTATACTTCTGACTTAAAAGAGTGTGAAAATCATTAGATCTATTGGATTGACCTGTATTACTCAACACTGTTGAATGTGTTACACTGGTTCTTGACATGTTTTACTGCTGAATCATGAAGAGAATGTTGTGTGCAGAGGACCTTGTGCAGATAATAGAAGAAACAGACCACATTCCAGACCCCCACCTTTCAGAAGAGCAGAAAGACAGGGAGCCGAGGTCATAACTTAGGCGCCGAAAGAGAGAAAGAATGTGAATGTTTAGGCTTTTACGACTGGGTGGGGGCCACTAGAGGGTATAAAAAGCTGTGTAACCCGTCACCATTTTGAGACTTGCTGTGACCCTCTGCAGGCAGGTCTCCCCATCATGATGGTTCTAATGCTCATAAGTATTGAATTGTATGGAAATAAATGATTGTTGATTGAGCATTTATACACCGAGTACTGTCCTTCCTTCAGCCCAAAGATTCAAAGAATTGGGAGATTTCAACAGTATGTTGCTTGCTACACCTAGAGCACTCGTTCAACCACCAGAGCCCACTACACCACCACAACCACCAGTGGAGCTTCTAAATGTAGCAGCGGCCTGTCCCCTTCCTCCATCTCCGCCTCCGCCTCCGCCTCAGCGAGAACACACGTTACCTGTACCTGAAAAATTCAGTGGAGAGTTGGACAAAAAGCCGGGGATTTTTGATTCAATGCTCTCTGATTTTTAGGCAGCAGACTCGAGCTTATGCCTCTGATATTGCCAAGATCACCCTCATGGTGGAGCTCATGACCGGACGAGCACTACTCTGGGCTCAAGCAGTCCTGAGCGCCCAACCCTCCATCTCATATAGTGATTTTTTTGAGCAAATTTCGGTGTGTGTTTGACAAAGGCTCTAACCCTGACAGTGCTGCTCATCGCATGTTTACTTTAAAGCAGGGCTGGCGGAGCGTGGCAGACTTCTCCGTGGACTTTTGGATCCTGGCCGAGGAGACGGGCTGGGAGGAAAAGGCGCTCCGAGGAGCATTCCTAAACAGCTTAAATGAGACTGTCAAATGTGAGTTGGCCACTAAAGAGCTTCCTAAATCGTTAAGTGCCCTGGTTAACATGTGTATCAGTCTAGACGACCATATGCGGGAGTTTGGCAGGCGGACTGGAGATGGGCGACGGTCAGTAGGGGGCGTAGGAGTTCCGACTGGACTCCCCTCTCTCGAGTGGAGAGAGGAGGGAACGGACTCACCTGCTGACGAGGAGCAACCCATGCAGCTGGGACGGACTAAATTCACCCGGAGCAGAAGACAACTGGTGGGTGAGTGTTTTGTGTGCGGGAAGAAGGGGCATTTCGCGGACTCCTGTCCCTCACGGCTAAAAGACTCAGCCCGTCAGTAAAGGTGGGGATACTGACGGGTGCGCCGGTGAATACATTCCTCCACCTCAGCTGCCCCGCTAAATTACGGTTTCTTTCCCGCACCCATTCTTGTGATGCACTAATAGACTCGGGAGCTGAACAAAGTTTTTTGGATGAGGCTTTGGCCCACAAGATGGGTTTGCCTGTTGTTCCTCTCCCTGAAACGCTCCAGGTGTCAGCGCTTAATGGCAGGCCTTTAGCCGCTGTCACTCACCGCACTCAAGAAATCACACTCACTCTCTCCGGCAATCACACTGAACAGATGTTCCTGTTTCTCTTCAAGGCACCTGACACACCCTTAGTTTTGGGATTCCCCTGGCTCCAGCGACACAATCCACAGATTGATTGGGCCAAGGGATGTATCGTAGGGTGGAGCACCCATTGCCATGAGCAGTGTTTACGCTCTGCAGTGCCGGGTTGCATGTCAGACGATCCTGCGGGGCCGCCCACTCGCCTCGACTTGTCAACCGTGCCAGCCGAATATCATGATCTAGGTCGAGTCTTTAGCAAAGACGGGGCCCAATCGCTGCCCCCCCATCGTCCGTACGACTGCGGGATTGATTGCTCCCAGGCGCCCCCTTGCCCACTAGCCGACTCTACAGTATCTCGAAACCTGAGCGCGAGTCTATGGAGCGCTACATTACCGACTCCCTGGCAGCAGGCATCATCCGTCCCTCCACCTCTCCCTTGGGTGCAGGCTTCTTTTTTGTTGAAAAGAAAGATGCGTCCCTACGCCCCTGCATTGACTATCGTTGACTGAACAAGATCACTGTCAAAAACAAATATCCTCTACCTCTGCTCGCCTCAGCTTTTGAACTCCTTCAAGGAGCCACCCATTTCACCAAACTTGATCTCCGCAATGCTTATCACCTGGTCCGCATCCGCGAGGGGGACGAGTGGAAGACGGCCTTCAACACCCATCTGGGCCACTTCGAGTACCTGGTAATGCCGTTCGGACTCACTAACGCCCCTGCCATTTTCCAAGCCCTGGTAAATGACGTCCTACGAGATTTTTTGAACCACTTCGTGTTTGTTTACCTTGACGACATTCTGATTTTCTCCAGGTCCAGAGCTGAGCATGTTAAGCATGTGAGACTGGTGTTGCACCGCCTGCTGGAGAATCGGCTGTTTTGTAAAGCGGAAAAATGTGAGTTTCATGCCTCAACTGTCTGTTTTCTGTGTTTCATCATTGAACAGGGCCGGTTGCGAGCGGACCCGGCTAAGGTCAAAGCTGTGTTGGAGTGGCCTGTGCCCGGCACCCGGAAGAAGTTGCAAAGTTTTCTGGGATTCAGCAACTTCTACAGACGTTTCATCCGGGACTTCAGTAAGGTGGCATTGCCTCTTACTCAACTCACCTTGCCCAAACAGCCGTACCTGTGGTCTCCAGCAGCTCAGCAAGCATTCGACCGTCTCAAGAGCCTGTTTGCCTCGGCCCCCATTCTGGCCCAGGCTGACCTCGCCCTGCCGTTCGTGGTGGAAGTGGACGCTTCTGATTCGGGAGTTGGGGTGGTTCTCTCTCAGCGCAAGGCAGGTAAATTACACCCCTGTGCCTTTTTCTCCCGTCGGCTCACTCAGGCTGAAAGGAATTATGACGTGGGCGACCGGGAGCTTCTTGCCATCAAGTTGGCGCTGGAGGAGTGGCGGCACTGGTTGGAGGGGAGCGAACATCCTGTTATCGTGTGGACGGACCACAAGAACCTCGCCTACCTCCAAGCGGCTAAGCGCCTGAACGCCCGACAGGCCAGGTGGGCATTGTTTTTTGCACGGTTTAACCTAACCATTACCTACAGGCCCGGGTCCCGGAATACGAAACCAGACGCCTTGTCACGCCAGTTCGCGCCAGACATGGACCCTGAGGAGAAGGAGAGGCCCATTCTGCCAGCCTCATGCATTGTGGGGACCCTCACCTGGGAGATAGAAAGGGTGGTCCAAGATGCTCAGCGACAAGATCCCGACCCCGGCACCGGTCCAGCAGGTAGCTTGTACGTTCCCTCAGCGGTCAGGGGTAAGGTCATCCACTGGGCACACACCGCACGGTTTACCTGCCATCCGGGCAGGAACCGAACTGTCACCTTTTTACAAAGACTGTTTTGGTGGCCCTCTCTCTCTCAGGACGTCCGGGAGTATGTGGCTGCATGTCCTGCGTGCGCCCGAAATAAGACGTCCAACTCCCCTCCATCGGGACTCCTCAGACCACTGCCTGTCCCCAGCCGGCCGTGGTTGCACATCGCTCTGGACTTCATCACTGGCCTCCCTCCGTCCTCTGGTAAAACTGTTATACTCACCATCATTGACCGTTTTTCTAAGGCTGCCCATTTTGTTGCCCTTACCAAACTTCCCACCGCTCTAGAGACTGCCCAGCTCTTGACCCAGCATGTTTTCCGCCTTCACGGCATTCCTCTGGACATTGTTTCTGACCGTGGGCCCCAGTTCACCTCTCGGGTGTGGAAGATGTTTTGTACCGAGCTGGGGGTCCAGGTCAGCCTGTCTTCTGGTTTCCACCCGCAGACTAATGGGCAGACTGAGCGAGCGAACCAGGAGCTGCAGGCCATGCTGCGCTGCGTTGTTTCCTCCAAACAGTCGTCATGGAGTGAGCAGTTGGCGTGGGCCGAATACGCCCATAACTCCAGCACGTCGGCCGCTACAGGCGTCTCTCCCTTCGAAGCATCCTTGGGGTACCAACCCCCACTCCTCTCCATCACAGTGGGAGAGGTGGCCGTGCCTTCCGTCCAACATCACATGAGGCGCTGTCGACGGATCTGGCGGGCGACTCGAGCGGCCCTACTGCGTACGAGCGCACAAAACAAGAGACTGGCTGACCGCCGCCGTGTCCTTACACCGGCCTATCGGGTGGGCCAGCAGGTATGGCTTTCCTCTAGGAACATCAGTCTGCGGACTGAGTCCAAGAAGCTGGCTCCCCGGTTCCTTGGACCCTTTTCTGTGCAAGCCATCCTGAATCCAGTGACTGTCCGACTGGCCCTCCCGCACAACATGAAGGTACACAACGTGTTTCATGTTTCTCAAATTAGGCCGGTCCGGACCAGCCCGTTGTGCCCGCCTCCCGGGCCCCCACCACCCGCCCGGGATATCGCTGGCGCTCCGGCGTATTCCATTACTCGCATAATGGACGCCAGGCGCCGCGGTAGGGGCTTCCAGTTTTTGGTGGATTGGGCGGGGTACGGTCCGGAAGAGCGTTCCTGGGTGCTGCGGTCTGCGATTCTCGATCACGGTATGGTGAGAGAGTTCCGCCGTCGGCACCCTGACAAGTTTCGTGGGTCGCCCGGAGGCTCCCATTAGAGGGGGGGTACTGTCATGGTCGGACGGTCCTTCCCGGGGCGACCTGCCTGTGTGTGTGTGTGTGTGTGTGTGTGTGTGTGTGTGTGTGTGTGTGTGTGTGTGTGTGTGCTTCTCTCTCTCTCTCTCTCTCTCTCTCTCTCCTCCACCCAGTGGCTGACACACCTGCACCTAATTTGCCACCCAGCTGTCACTGATCATCCTTCGTTGTGGGCTGAGGTATTTAACTGTGTGTCCAGATGGCAGTCGACGCTGGATTGTACTTGAAGCTCGGTAATAAAGAGTGTTTTGTGACTTGCAGCTTAGCTTTAGCCGGCTAGCTTCCTCACCTGTTGTTTTTGCTCGTTTATAGGAGGAAGAGATACAGAGCTGGAGGTTGGAGAGAAGGAGCCCGTGGATTAAGCTATTGGAGGAGAACACACACTCTGAGAATCACTTTGGAAACTCACCTGTGCACCACTGGGAGTTTGGAGAAGATCACTGTTGGACTTTGCACTTAACTTTATGTTTTGAAACTGTTTTTGGGCACTGTAAATAAACGCACTGTGTACTTTGCATCCTGAGCTCCGCGACTGAGTCCGTGCTTTCCCATTACCCGTGACACGGGGTCCGTGGGCAGTGGGGACTATGACTGTTGTTGTTGTTATTGTTATTATTATTATTATTTGGTGTGTTGTCTGCACTCCCCCTGTGCACATCTGTATGTAGGCAGGTATGTGTGTGTTTGTGTGTTGCCTTTCTTCTGTGGCCAAGTTACAGGCACCTTCAGCCCTGGGGGCGTGGCCTGACTTGAGGGCTGGCCACACCCGAAGTCTTTGCCGCACACCTGCTCCTCATCTGGGCTCGTCGGGGGAGCTATTTAGATGAGCGATGGAGCTTCCACCGACGCTGGATTATTGCGTTTGATTACACGTCAGTCTTCAAGCACAGTCAAGTGTGAGTGTATGCCTGCTGGGATAAGTGTGTAACGGCTGCCTCTATTGTTTTCCCCTCAGGAGGAGTGTGGGACGAGAAGGAGCAGTGAGCACGGGGAGTGCAGGGACACTGGGGCAGAGAGCACTACACGGGGACTTTTGGGAAGAAGGGAGTCTGGGAAACTGGGGATTTATTGTTGTTTACCTCACCACCTTGTAAATAAACACTGTTGCACTGAAGAGTCCGGCGTTTGGGTCCTATTTCCCCATCTCCCCACGGGCTGCCAGCTAGACTGTGACAAGATGAGATCAGACGAGAACGGGAGACATGCTTTTTTAGCAGAGTGTGTGTGTGTGTGTGTGTGTGTGTGTGTGTGTCTGTATTTCTGATTTCTTGAACGAGGAAATATATTGAAATTACTTTTAGATATTTAAAATAAATACTATTCTTAAAACAGGAAAAATATTGCACTCTTGTTTTTCTTAAGCAAAATGGAAATAAACATATAAAACAACCTCAAATCTATAATATTTTTATTTATTTATTTCATGCAGTGAAACACTCCCTGAAGTTGATTTTCATTGAATCATCTGGAGTCCAAGACATTGTGGGTGTCCTGTGGGCTGATGAAACTGAGCTGGTGCACTGCAATACCAACCTCAACAAAGCAGAACCAAAACCAAACTGGCTTAAAGAATTCATGAAAAGCAATCAAGAACACAACGACTTGTACACTCAAGAGTGTCTTCATAGTCAACATTTTTTTAAAGACACATTAAATGTATTGAGAAGGAGTTGCAGCCAAACTGAAGGTATTGTTGTAAAGCTAAAATGTTCAGAAGCTTTTGCTTTGCCCAAGCAGAACAAGCTTGCTTTGATATCTTCTTCTTTCTTCCTTCTGTCCCTCAGGTGTTCACACCCTTCAGAGAATGTATGGATGTGAATGGGACAATGAGACTGAAGAGGTCAGAAGTTTTGATCGATATGGTTATGATGGAGAAGACCTTATGGAATTTAACCAGGAGACACAGACATGGCTCATTTCAACTCCTTGTGCTAGCATTGTCAAACACAAGTTAGACAATCAGCAAATTAGAATAGCAGATATTAACCATTACCTCACAAATGTGTGTTCTAAATGGCTGAAACAGTATCTGGGCTATGGAAAACATTTTCTACAATGAACAGGTAGGTTTCCATCACATAACGCTGTTTTGGGGAAACAATATCTACAGGGGTTATTCATTTAATTTCAAATGAAAGGAATAAAGGAGTATATATGCAAAACACAAAGCTGTGTTCTATTAAGGTATAATGCCTTATTCTGGTCTCTTTAGACTGGCCCTCAGTGCCTCTCCTCCAGTAGACTCCCTCCTCTCCAGTCAGCTGCCACGCTACAGATTTCTATACTGACCGAGCCGTGATGTTCTGGAGGAAAGATGGAAAAAAACTTTATCAATTCACAGACTGTAAACAGATATACCCTAATCAGGACAGGACGTTCCAAATTAATGTAGTCCTAAAACTTTCATCAGTCACACCTGAGGACTGGTCAAGGTATGACTGTGTGTTTCAGCTTTCTGCTGTCAAAGAAGACATCATCATCAAACTGGACCAAAAAGTGATCAAGAGTAACAGAGGTAAGAGTGAAGCCCAAAATAATGGATTTAGTGTGTGTGATCAGGACCAGATCTTGGGAAAGTAATAGCTTTAAACCTAAGAAATCTACATGCTTCATGTTTTCATTATAAATCCTTGGCAAAGAAGTAGACCAGCAGACAAATGGAAAAGCATTTTTTTGTGTGGTAGTGTGGATGTAATAACTGTTATACATCTATACAGATACACAACTTTGGATTGATGGATGTCTTGTCTTTCCAGATTATTTAATCTGTACAAGTCCCGAAGAGAACGGTGATTATTACATCAAAGTTTCCGTGGTTTTTTTTTTTTGTTCTGCTCATCATAGTCCTTGTTTTCATCGTGTACAAGATTACAGGTGATCTGTATATGTATATGGTATTTTCATTAAACGATTATAACATTTTATTGATTCAGTTTACCACCAAAAACAGTTCATTTAAATCCAAAGCATTCATGATGTTGTGAAAGAAAAGTTAAAAGAACAAACATATATTAAAATATTAAAGAGAGTTAGATTTAATTTGTTGTTCAGTTGTTGGTTTAACTTTTTATATCTAAGGTTTAAGATTATGGTTTGAGTTTGTTTGCTATCTACAATCATTTATAGAATTTTCATCAGTTTAAAATACCCCAAATTAAAATTATTTCAACAGAAAAACTTTAATGATGAATCAGATATGAATTGAACCAAACCTGTGGTGACTATCTGCAGTATAACATAAATTTGATGTCAAGACTTAAGTCATTATATATTTTTGAAGACTGGATATGGTGATTAACACTTTGTTTGTTTGTGTCTGCAATTCCAGTTGACGAAAGCAATCAAAAGAGTAAGCATGAGTTACATTCATTTGAAATAAAAACTGAGTTAGATAATTTGTTGAGTAAAAACTTTCTTTATTTTTCCAGAAGACTTGGAGACATTGAAGTACTCCCCCATCGCTGCACTGGTTCTTGCTCTCATCCTTTGTTGTTTAACTGGAGTTCACTTTTACAAAACGAATACTGGTAAGCAAACAAAACATTTAACTCAAATCTTCACATTATATACATTATATAAATAGAACCTCAGGTCAGTACAAAAATTAACATTTGGTTGTTCAATGTGAGATGAACAACATAACATGACATATGTCAATTCAATTCAACTGTTTTCATATAGCACCAAGTCACAACAACACTCAGCCCGCTTTATGTTGTAAGTCAGAGACCTCAAAATAATAGAGAGGAAACCCCTAAAATCTGTCGACAACCTATGAATAAGCATTTGGTGGCACTGGGAAGAAAAAAACACATTTTTGACAGGAAGAACCAAACTCAGGAAGGGGCAGTTATCTGCTGCAACCAGTTGAGGGTGGAGACAAACAGAGGGAAACGGGCCAGAAGACACATTATGGAAGACAGCCAGAGTTTTATCTGTCCTAAGCACTGGAAACCTAAGTTCTGCTGTTTTACTCTTTTTAATGAGAAGAGACTATCTCCTGGTAATCCTTTAAAACTATTTGTTCAGTCTTTTTCTAATTGTTTTGTTATCAGCTTTAACATTAGAATGGTAACTGAGGCCTGTAAAGTAAAAAATCTAGCTCTTGGTTTGTTTGTTTTTGTGTGAACATGGCACAGTGTCATGATCCTGGGTTTTCAACCAGCGTTTTCCATTCTTACAATTTCTGTCTGTCCTCTGTTTTAACTAATTTAGGCTTGGTTTAATATTATGCTTTTGCTTAGGCTGTTTTCTCCTTTGTGTTTGTTTCTAGTTCCCCTTAGAGTGACAATTTATGTTTTAATCTCTATTCTTAATACCATGATTAGCTGGGTTGTGCTCTTGACTTCTGGTTTGTATTAATTCCTTATTACAGTTATCAGCAGTTCTCTGTTCCCATTGTCAAGTCATCGTCATCCCTGTTTGTGTTTCCGTTTTTTGTTATGTCCCATTTTATTTTTTTAGTCTTTGTCCCCTGTGTGCTGTTTAATTTTTCCATGTCTTGTCCTCCTTAATTGTTGTCAGCTGTTTTCCCACCTATTGGCCATGTGCTTGTTACGGAGCCCCGCAGGGGATATGGGAGAAAAAAAAATTAAGACGGACTTTTGCGAGATCTCGCAAAAGTCCGTCTTAATTTTTAGCTTGTTGTCCTATGGCTCTATTTATTCTCTCTGTCTCCAACTGTTCATTGTGGTTTTGTACTGTTTGTCGGTCCTTGCGTTGCTCCATGCTATTTTTTGGATTATTGAACTTACGTTTCCTACAGCATTATCTGTTTGCTGCCACAACTACAATATAAGTTAGTTTCAGTTAAGTTAATGGTTTTCCTTGTCTGCATCTTGGACTACGCCACAACCTTACACACCATTTGCCCTTCTAGTGAATTTGCTAGAATGTCCACACATTGCAAAGCTTGGCAATGGTTTCCCACAATACAGTGAATGAACAGAATAAAATGATTGACAATGAATGTTCCAGACCAGCAATCTGAAAAAATTGTTCTGCTTTGATAGGTGTTCACACTTACTTATAATCAGTTAATCACATGTATTTAATTAGCAGCATCTGGCTGTTACTTACTATCTTAACTCCTATTGAAGCAGTAAGGGTGTACTTAGATTCTCACAGGACTGCTTCTGCATTTTTGTTAAATAATGACATGGTATAATAATGTATGTCACGTATTGTTGCGTACCTGATGTTTACATTATATTCTGATATCTAGTCTTATAAGGGTTATGTTGACGGAAGTTTTACTTTTGTTTAACTATAATTGAACATAATGTTGTTCAGGCTGGAGCGTCATTTCCTGTATATTTCAGTACTTTGACACAACAAGGGAAAAGTGTTAAGATTACAATCAAAGTGGAAGCAGTATTAGAATAAATGTTTTTATAAACCTCTAAGTGTGTTAGGAGAGAGTTCAACAAGGGGACAGAGACATTAATTTTTTGTGTTTCAGATTTCTCCATAATTCTTCGATCTGGTAAGTAAAGCATATTCTGTTATTCTTTCTTATGTGATCTATGCTATTAACATGAAGATTTTTAGTCTTTGTGATAACCATTCGTTCTTCTGGTAGATTATGCGTTGAAATGGAGAGAGCCATTACCTGGAATACAATGGGGACCCTGAAACAGGACGTAATTATAAGACCTTGACTTTACATATTGAAGTATTAATGCATTTGTTTTTTATTTACCATTGATTGATTTGCACACTGATATTGTTTCGCTGACTTGTTGAATGGACATTATATGGCTCACTACTTGAATGCAAACACAAGGCTGTGTTTGTATATTATTTCAGTGCAAACTGTGTTTTGAATTTATCTTTGTACTGTGGATTCATAACTGTGTAGACTCACAAATTATCATGGTTAGTGCTGGCCAACCGTGGGGATGTGAGGAAGAAGGACCCAAATGCTGGACTCTTTATGATAAACAGTGCATTTATTTACAGTGGTATAAACAATCCACAGAATAATAAATCCCCATGTGTTCCCTTGACTGCCTTGTTGTGTCCTCCACCCACAAGTCCGTGCTCCGTGCTCTTCCCCTCCTGTGTGTCCTGGCACCCTGTGCTCTTGTCTTTCTACGCTCCTTCCTGGATAAAATAACAAAGAAGCAACCATCAGGACACTCAACCACTGTGGGTATGCACTCATTTAACTTGGCTCACAAAGACCACTGACGTGGAGTCTCACACAACAATCCCGCGCCGAGGAGCGCTTGGCCACACTCCCCGACGAGGCTTCATTAGCTGCAGGTGTGTGTGATCATCCGCTTCAGGCATGGCCAGCCTCCAGAGGGTAAATGGCCTGATTTGTAAATGTACAGCTTTTCCAGTCCCTAAGAACCCCAAAGCGCTTTACACAACCAGTCATCCACATATTCACACAATGGTGATGGCAAGCTACATTGTAGCCACAGCCACCCTGGGGTGCACTGACAGAGGCGAGGCTGCCGGACACTGGCACCACCAGGCCCTCTGACCACCACCAATGACCGAGACTGTCCGAGCCGGGGCTCGAACCGGCAACCTTCCGATTACAAGGCGAACTCCCAACTCTTGAGCCACGATCGCCCCAGATGGGACATAACTACCAGGCCTGCCTGAAACCCAGTGCTCAGCCACACTCACAGACACACCCACTTGCCTATACATACAAGCATGGAGAACACAAGAACAGCAGTACAGTGCAGCAAACATACATTATATATCAGTCCATAACTGCTCATGGATCCTGGGTCGCTCAGATCCAGGTCCCTGACACAAATAAAACTATGGGGATGTTTGAGTAGTAAGTAATGTTAGAGCAGAAATGGAAATGGGTTTATGGCTGTCATTTCTTCAAAGCTTGATTTGTTTAAAAAAAAAAAGTTTTCATCCTAAGTCTAAGAGATGGCAGCAGAGACTCTGTAAATCTTTTGGCTGCTCCCTTTAGGGCTCACAGCAGATTTTTGTCAGTGCGACTTGTCATACAGTCCCGATCAAAAGTTTAAAGACCAGTTGAAAAATGGCAAAAAAAATCATATTTTGCGTGGTTGGATCTTCACAAGGTTCCAAGTAGAGCTTCAACACGCAACAAGAAGAAATGAGAGTGAGACAAAACATTTTTTGAGCATGCAATTTATTGAAAACAACACTTAAACTGAAACAGGCTGTTTTAAAGCTGATCAGAAGTTTAGGACCACAACTGCAAAAAAAACCATAAACTCCCCAAAACAGAAATCAAAGTTCCAAACATGAACTCAATAATGAGTAGCTCCACCGTTATTGTTAATCACTTCAAAAATTCATTGTGGCATACTTGATGTAAGCGTTTCCATGTGGTGAGTGGGAACATTACTCCAAGTGGTGAAGACGGCCACACGAAGGCAATCTACTGTCTGGAACTGTTGTGTCTGGATATGTTCTAGCCTTTTTAAAGGTATACTACGAAGTGATTATCTTTTTGTGTTTACAAACACTGCCCCGCTCAACAAGTGAGCAGTGTCGGTCAAACCAGTTAGAAGATAAATATAGAGAAGCAGCATTAGCAAAAAGCCATGAATAATACATAATTATCAGAAATGACATGAAGTGACAAAGTAAATATAACATATTTTTAATCTGTCTAACTTATAAACTTTTTATGTTTTATCTATATTATATATGTGGGATGGGATTTATGGGATTTGGACAGCTGCATTAAAAAAAAACATATTTCTTCTTCACATACTAAATGCCAAATTCTATAACCTGTTTGTGTGTTTTGATTTTTGAGCTGGCTGTATATATTTTTAAAAAGTGCAAATTTGGGAGTATGGATTAAAACACAAATTCAAAAAATAAACTCTGCATTTCCACGACTGAGATCTCACCTTTCTTCTTTGGTAACGGCTGCCACGATTACCACAACTGCAATTGAAACGATAACTAGAACAACGATTGCAGCTCCAATGTCAGTGGGATTCTGTGTTGAATAGAATATGGAAGGACTTTAATAATAGATTTGTGCTGTTACTTAAGAATAAGTGAAGAACAAATCAGTAAGGACCTGGTAGTTGATGCATCTTATATCTCTGATTGAAATAATAAGATTTATCAGTTCCACAGTTGGTACCTCATTACTTTTTGCTCACTTCAGTTATCTATCATGTGTCCCCACTTCAGTGAACCATCTTACTGAGTTGTTAGTAGTAGAGATTTGATTAGTAAATGTGGTAAAATTGGTAAAAGGTCAACATATCCAATATTGTCTCAAGCAACTTACACCATTATAGAAAGAAATCATCAATCAATTAATACTCTGTGTGAAAGCACTTTGCAAAACTGAGCAGAAAAAAGAAAAGTTGACAGGAAGAAACAGAATCAGGGCCATGACATGCTTATCTGCCACAGCAAGCTGGGAGAAAGTTTTGAGTGAAAAGATGATCATGGAGACACAGCAAGCAACATAACACATAACACAGGAAGAGATAATTGGGCGGTCATGTCTACAGACCTGGAACATGAAGTCACAGAGTCAGAGACAAATGCACAAAGGAGAGTAATTTGTGTTTGCTGTCTTTTGTACACAAGACAAAAAGTTTATTCCATTAATTTCAAGGGTTTTGATGTTAATATTATTATACGTATTATAATAACTGGTATTGATGAATGATTACAGTGCTTGGTGAGAATCTTGTTGTCCTCTTCTAAATAAATAATTCTAGCGATTATGTGGAACTACTGAGTGCCAACTCAGTTTGATGCTTTACGTTAATACTGTAGTATTAATAACTACTGTGTAAAAATGCTCCAGTCTTACTCATATTGGTCCTGATCACTGCTCGGTCCAGTTTGGTGATCATGTCATTGTTCACACTATAGAACTGAAACACACAGTGGTACCTCTCCCAGTCTTCAGGTGTGACTGATGAAACATTGAGATCAACACTCGTCTGAAAGGTCCCATCATTGTTGGGAAGGATCTCTCCCAGATCCACACCTTCATGAAGCTCCTCTCCATCTTTCCTCCAGAACATCACGGCTCTGTCAGGATAGAAACCTGTATCGTGGCAGCTGACTGGAGAGGAGGAAGACTTCTGAAGGAGAGACACTGAAGGAAGAACTGGAGAGAGACAGGCAGTTGTTAGATTCTCGTTTGAATTTGACTCTGCTTTGAAATGCCATAAATTTTCTCTTTTACAACTTCACATGAGATTCTGTAATTTTACCTGCTGTCTGCAAAAGGTTTCTCCTGTAGTGCACATACTTCTTTAAAAGCCCAGGGCATTCATGTATGTAAAAGTTTTTATTGTAATTTAATCTAGGTTTTTCAGCATCCCATCTCAGTTTGGTGATGATAGCCTGTGGTTTTGGAGCGATCCATGTCAGTGTCTGTAGGTCCAATGATAGAAAGCCTTCTCCATCATATCCATACTGATTGAACCCATTAATCTCTTCAGTCTCATCATCCCATTCACATCCATTCATCCTTTGCAAAATATGAACACCTGAAAAGAGACACGGTGACAAAAAACACGGGAAATTAGTGAGATGTCAGCAGAGCTCATAGCCGATATCAGATCTTTGTCATCTGATACAGACACAAAAAAAGAGGATCTCCTGTTACTAACATAAAAACCAGTCTATCAACTTAAGGACAGTGTCGAAGTGTCGCTTTTTTCTGCTTTTATTCACTGTTCTTATTTTCTTTTCACTTGTCTTCATAAACAATAAATCTCATTACTATCTATTGCATTGTATGCAGTAGATAGTAATATGTATGCATATATATAAGACTTATATATACGTATACATATACAGCAGGATGCAAAAGTTTGGGCATCCCACTGTAGATAGTTTAGTAGATCCGCCTTTTGCAGAAATTACAGCCTCTAAATGCTTCCTGTAGGTTCCAACGAGAGTCTGGATTGTGGTTGAAGGTATTTTGGACCATTCCTCTTTACAAAACATCTCTAGTTCATTCAGGTCTGATGGCTTCTGAGCATGGACAGCTCTCTTTAACTTACACCACAGATTTTCAATAATATTCAGGTCTGGGGACTGAGATGGCCATTCCAGAACGTTGTACTTGTTCGTCTGCATGAATGTCTTAGTGGATTTTGAGCAGTGTTTCAGGTCGTTGTCTTGTTG
Source organism: Simochromis diagramma (assembly GCF_900408965.1). Taxonomy (NCBI): domain Eukaryota; kingdom Metazoa; phylum Chordata; class Actinopteri; order Cichliformes; family Cichlidae; genus Simochromis; species Simochromis diagramma. The sequence goes on from NW_024387029.1 coordinate 213,019, forward strand.
AAAGATCCAGCCCCAGCACAGCTTCAGCTTTGTCACTGATTCCTGGACATTGGTATCCAGAATCTGCTGATACTGAGTGGAATCCATGTGTCACTCAACTTTGACAAGATTCCCAGTCCTTGCACTGGCCACTCAGTCTCCAGTGTCAGCTGCTCACTCGCTCTCTGCTCAGTCACCAGTGTCGGCTGCCCACTCTCTTTCAGCTCAGTCTCCAGTGTCACCTTCAGCTCAGTCTCCAGTGTCACTTTCAGCTCAGTCCCCTGTGCCCCCAGTGTCACCCGTAGCTCAGGCTCCAGTGCCTCCAGTGTCACCCATAGCTCAGGCTCCAGTGCCTCCAGTGTCACCAGTAGTTCAGGCTCCAGAGTCACCGCTAGCTCCGTCACTCATTCTGTCACCAGTCTCACACATTCAATCTATGCAGGGAGGTAATCTAAGTTCCAATCAGGGAGTTTCTCGCGCTTTTGCAGCTTCGGGCACAGTTATGCACTCCAGGGCCTCCCCAGAAGCTAGGTTTCAGTCCCCAGCTGTTTCTGGACCCCTGAAGATTAAGCAGCCCTCAGAGAACTACTCTGTGTCAGCACCGTCTGGGCAGAGCTAGTGCCCAGCTCAGCACCAATTGCCTTCGTGTCTGCCAGTGGACTCCATGCCTGCTGGCTTTGTGATGGCTTCTGCTGGAGGGTCCGTGGGACCGCTCCGGCCTTCGTCTCCTGTCTCAGCTGGAGGGTCCGAGGGGCCCGTCCGGCCTTCATCTCCTGTCGCCGCTGGAGGGTCCAAGGGATCCGTCCAACCTGTTGCACCGCCGCCTGCAGAGCCTCCGTCTCCGGCTTCCATGCCGCCGCCTGCAGCGCCATTCTCGCCTGGTCCAGCTTCAGAGTCTTCAGCCTCGCCTGGTCCAGCTTCAGAGTCTTCAGCCTCGCCTGCAGCGGCCTCATCATCCTCGCCTGCAGCAGCCTTTGCTTCGCCTGGTCCAGCTTCAGCTTCTGCTTCGCCTCCAGCGTCGCCTGGTCCAGCCTCTGTGTCTTCGCCTCCAGCGTCGCCTGGTCCTGCCTTGTCTGGGTCTGCAGTTAACCGGCCACTTTCCAGGCTATTGGTCGGGCGCCATGGCCGTCGTGGGCGGCCCCCAGACCCCCTTCGCCTGAGTCGCCGCCGTTGCCGTCCGCATGGTCGACCCCCTGAACTGTTTCCACATTGCCGCCGTTGCCGTCCGCACGGTCGGCCCCCTGAACGGTTCGGGCTCCTATGTTGTCGGTCCCCGGGCCTCCTGTTTTGTTTTGCTCCGAGAGTCTTCCGTCCTCGTGGCTGGTTCGTCTGTGTTGTTCCCCTCGGTCTCCCTGCGTCTCTCCGTCCGTCTCTCTGTGTATTTCCTCATAACTCCCCGCATCTTCGCTCTGGTTTGTTTTGTTAGTTTTGCCCAGTTTAGGTTTTCCAGTTTCATGTTCACCCGCCATTTCTGTTTGTATCTACTCCTATTCAATAAATACTCACCTGCACCAGAGCTGCCGCATTTTGGGTCCTATCTTCAACTCCACACGTCCACCACCCCGGACGTGACACTGCCAGTATTATGATTTATTATTGTTAGTATTATGAGACCTGCAACCAAATTGAAATGGCTAAAATATGTAAAACATGTCAAAACATTTTTTTTCTTTTTGGTTCAAACACAAAAATAAGCTTCTTCAGTCAGCATGTATTGATCAGTCTGATCAGTTTAAACCTGCGATCAGTCCTCTCTGTTCTCCATTATCAACTGCTTTGTGTTTTCATGAACACACTCAGTTTCACTGCTCTCACTCCATTATTTTCCTGAAAATCCTAGCTCCTGTACTGCTGAGCTCAGACTCATCATTGAGCTCTGCTCTCAAAAACTGACATAGTCCGTGTGTGATTTAAGTGCTTAAAGCTTTTAAAACATGTTTAGCGCCATCTTCTGTCAGAACAGAATGTGACATCATCGAGTTGGTTCAATCAAATTCATCACATTATTTATTCAACAGAATTCATTTAGTGACGACATTTTAACTTAAGTAAATTAAAAGTAAATATAATATTTAATATTTTGCAGCCTTAGTTTTAGTAGAAATATTTTAGCGATTATTTAAGATGTAAGGAAATGAGTGCAAAAAGAGATCTAATTGAGAATGTTTTCATTTTATCATCAGGATACTTAACCTTAATCTACTAAAGTTTCTCAAATGTACCAAAAATGGTCATAGGCATGAGCCGATATAATCAACACCAGTGTTGTACAAATGCTAAAATATTGTATGGACAATGGGTCCAATATTGTAGCATTTGTACAACACTGGTGCTAAACAATTACTCTTAGGGGTCCTTTAAAGTTTGATAGCTTTTCACATATTGTTACTGTGACAATAAAAATACATAATTAATTTGAAGCAATATTTACAGTACTCAGCATTTTTGAAAAAAGCAACAGAGATCTACAGATACTTTAAAATCCCCTTCTTTTTCACCTACAGCAGGAATACCATCAGCTTGTATTAAACATTCAGAAGTTCAGAACTTCTAGCAGTGGAATTAGCCTTTATTTTTTAACCTTTTCAGTTTCTCCCTCAGAGTTTCCTGTTGGTCCTGTTGTTGGAGGTGTTGTTTTACTCCCCCTTGGATTCTTCATCTGGAGAAGAAACAATAATGGTGAGATTTAGCAGATTTTTACTCCAATTATGAATTAGGGATTAAAGCTTTTAATAGTTATAAGTGCTGCAGTTATTTAGGTGATATTTTTAGTGAGTTATTTGATCATTTGTTTTTGGTAAGCTCCAACCTGTTGATCATTTTGTTTTTCATTCTTCTGTCTGTATTTCAGTGTTCCCACTTGAACACAGTGTGTAATCTCCCTGTAAAATGCAGCAACTTGATTTTACTTTCTGAGCAACTGATATTCTTTCACTGTAACAGGAGAAGTTTCATTTTCTCTTCATTTGTCTCGACAGGGGAGGAGTGAAGGTTGGAATTGATTTCAAGAGTGCTGTTGTTTCTGAATAGGGTGTAACAAGCACTGAATCATGCAGCACACACACAGTATGTATACAGAACACAAACAGAATGACTGCTGGTTTACTCTGAGGACTCTGTAATCAGTCTGTTCAAAAGATCCACCAGCATGTTGATGGCATTAACTTCAAACAGCTCCAGGATCAGCAGAGCGGACACCTTTCATGTTTTTTCATTTTTCTGCATCTATAACATACATTTATTGAATTTATCTATATGAATTTATCTATATGAAATGTATTTGACGAGCAGCAGACAGTAAATGAGCAGTATAGTAAGTAAAAAAATAGTAAGAGCAAAATGTTTATAAAATATAGTAAAAAGAAAAAAGTTAACAGGATAAATGTGTATATATATATATATATATATATATATATATATATATAAATAAACACCCAGCACGCCCCTGCGGGCGGTTTATCCTTCAAGCTCGGGTCCTCTACCAGAGGCCTGGGAGCTTGAGGGTCCTGCGCAGTATCTTAGCTGTTCCCAGGACTGCGCTCTTCTGGACAGAGATCTCCGATGTTATTCCCGGGATCTGCTGGAGCCACTCGCCTAGCTTGGGAGTCACCGCACCTAGTGCTCCGATTACCACGGGGACCACCGTTACCTTCACCCTCCACATCCTCTCGAGCTCTTCTCTGAGCCCTTGGTATTTCTCCAGCTTCTCGTGTTCCTTCTTCCTGATATTGCTGTCATTCGGAACCGCTACATCGATCACTACGGCCGTCTTCTTCTGTTTGTCTACCACCACTATGTCCGGTTGGTTAGCCACCACCATTTTGTCCGTCTGTATCTGGAAGTCCCACAGGATCTTAGCTCGGTCATTCTCCACCACCCTTGGGGGCATCTCCCATTTTGACCTCGGGACTTCCAGGTTATACTCGGCACAGATGTTCCTGTACACTATGCCGGCCACCTGGTTGTGGCGTTCCATGTATGCCTTGCCTGCTAGCATCTTGCACCCTGCTGTTATGTGCTGGATTGTCTCTGGGGCATCTTTACACAGCCTGCACCTGGGGTCTTGCCTGGTGTGATAGACCCCAGCCTCTATGGATCTTGTACTCAGAGCTTGTTCTTGTGCTGCCATGATTAGTGCCTCTGTGCTGTCTTTCAGTCCAGCTTTGTCCAGCCACTGGTAGGATTTCTGGATATCAGCCACCTCCTCTATCTGCCGGTGGTACATACCGTGCAGGGCCCTGTCCTTCCATGATGGTTCCTCGTCTCCCTCCTCTTTCTTGGGTTTCTGCTGCCTGAGGTATTCACTGAGCACTCGGTCAGTTGGGGCCATCTTCCCAATGTATTCTTGGATGTTCGTTGTCTCATCCTGGACTGTGGTGCTGACACTCACCAGTCCCCGGCCCCCTTCCTTCCGCTTAGCGTACAGCCTCAGGGTGAAACCCTCCATGCATGGTAAGGAGCTTTCTTGTCTTTATGTCAGTGGCTTCTATCTCCTCCTTTGGCCAGCCTATTACCCCAGCAGGGTACCTGATCACGGGCAGGGCGTACGTGTTGATGGCCCGGATCTTGTTCTTACCATTCAGCTGACTCCTCAGGACTTGCCTGACCCTCTGCAGGTACTTGGTGGTTGCAGCCTTTCTAGCGGCCTCTTCATGGTTCCCATTTGCCTGCGGGATCCCCAGGTACTTGTAACTGTCCTCTATGTCTGCAATGTTGCCTTCTGGTAGTTCAATCCCCTCAGTTCTGACTACCTTCCCTCTCTTTGTTACCATCCTACTACACTTCTCCAGTCCGAACGACATTCCAATGTCATTGCTGTATAGCCTGGTAGTGTGGATCAGTGAATCGATGTCTCGTTCACTCTTGGCATACAGCTTGATGTCATCCACATCCATCCGTACACAAAAATCAGTACAGTTATTGCAAAAGTACCAAAAATAAACAAAGCCAACTCACAACTGTACAATAAAACTGTTACAGCCTCATTTTGTTTTTTCACTAATAGAAAATATTTTAATCACAATAATACAACCTGATGTGTAAATATTGGGATGACCACTAGATGGCTTCAGATCTCCATAAAATAAAAGTCAGCAGAAACATGAGACGTGCTCGTTTCCACACAAATAAATAAAACAAAGCATTTTAATAACGACATGAAAAAAAATACTATATACATATATGCATTAAATATATAATATATTTAATGCATTCTTGTACAAGATGAAAACACTGTAAAATCCTTCGATTGTAAAAGAAGAACAAAAACGTTTTGATGAAAAACTCAAGTTGAAATAATACAAAATAAACATGTGTGTACTAACATCAGTACACAGCTGACATATCAGCTGACACTTCAGCTTAAATAACACTAAAAGGATTGAAAGGATCGCTATTATAAAATTATATTGCCTGAGACAAAAAAAAGATTTTTTTTAACTAATTAAGTGGCTTATTTACAAACGAAAGATTTTTTTTGTATTTATGCTTTCTTTAACACTTCTCTAAACTATTAGTTGCAAAATAGGCTACTTCACTGAAAAAGTAAAAAAAAATTACAAAAAACAAAACAAAACAAATCTTTTAAAAGCAGATTCATGAACAGTAGCGGTTTTTGATACGGGCGACACGGGCGGTTGCCCGGGGCGGCATCACAGGCATCGGCAGAAGAAAAAAAAATTCTCGTACCCATGCTGCCCCGACGTCAGCCAGCGCATATTGGGAATGACATAAGCACCGATCGGTTTTCTATCGCCCATTTGCTGGGAGTAAGAGCTTCCTCCGTTTGCGAGGTGCGCCTGCTGCTTGCGGCACAGGGAGGAGAGGGCGGGGCGGCGGGGGATTCTCTGGCTGGCTGGAGCAGCATCTAATAACCAACTCGCAAAATAAAACAAAATAAAAACAAACCAACAAACACGAAAACACCAGACATCATGATACAGACTTATAATTTGCACCGATGTTTTTTCGAAATTCTATACGTGAAAAGTGAGCGCGAGAGCCCTCGGTGCGCCTGCTCGCTGCTGAAGTCAAAGTAAACTTTATTGTCATCTCCGCTACATACAGTCCAGTTTATAGAGAGACGAGACGATGAGACTCCAGTTACAGCACTGCAAGTAAACAAACAATAAATATAAGAAGAGTAAGAACTAAACTAAACTTTAGGACAAGAGGTAAAGGGATCAATAACAATTTAAAATTTACAGTTTTATGATTTAAAGGGGGGGGGTGGGGGGTGCTCCTGCTTCCAAATAGAGCGCATTTCATTCATAATGTTGTAAATCCAAGCCCATTATGTATTCATGATTTCAATCCTGGGTTGTGTGAAATCTCAGAAATGCACCCTAGACAAAGTGAATCTGTGAACTAAGGTGTAGGTGTGTTAGATCATGTTGTGGTGATCCTCGGGTTGAGGGATGGGTGTTCATACTGGAGTGCAAAATTAAAACCAATGGAAGATGGACAAGAAAAGTTCAAAGCCATCAGGTGCTCAGTTTAGAAAAAAGAGAAAAGAAGAGGAAGAGAAACGAGCAAAAGATGCAGGTAAGCAAATGTGTGATTGGATAATGGCAGGTCATCCTGAAACAATCAGAATCAGAATACTTTAATATTAATCCCTAAGAAAATTATGTGCGTTACAGTTGCTCCAAGAAGAAATGGTAAAAATAGCAACAGTAACAGACTAAACTCCAAACAATACATTATGTTACAGATTTTAATATTAATTAGTCATTGTCAATTGTTGATTTGTCCTGTTCTCATTGTATGACGAATTATGATGGCTGTTTGGTAGCCGTTTGCATACTACGTTTGCCTACTCTCTCTCTCTTCATATGTGTGTGTGTGTGTGTACAACAATTTTATGTTAATCTACAATCCTTAATATGTTTTGTCTATGTGTGTGTGTGTGTGTGTGTGTGGGGGGGGGGGGGGGGGGGGGGCGACAGAGGGAGTGTTCGCCCAGGGCGCCAAACAGCCTAGGACCACCACTGTTCATGAAGCACTGATGATTAAGCCAATCTGACTTGATGGGGACTTGAGAGGAAAGTCTGTTTAACAAGCCGAGACTTTGAAATAACCAGAAGAACTCAATCCATCAAATTGTGGAGATCTTTGTAATTGACTTAAGCATCAGTGAACAACATTTTTATGTGAACATTAAAGCATAGGTCAATCTCCAAAAAACTCCCAGACTTCACAAACAAAACAAAACACAAAAACATGAAAAAACTATATTTTGAGCAGTAATGCTGGAGCCAGTCTGACCTCAATGGGCTCTTGGGAGCATTACTGGCTCAGAGTCAGTCACCTTTTTTAAAAAAGCTGAGACCTTCAAATAACCAGAAGAACTCAATACACTGAATGCTTTAAAAAATAACAGATGATGTAAGGTATGATACATATCAAGTCTAAAGTCCAACCTGAAAACTAGTAAAATATTGTTAGTATGTAAAAAAAAACGATTAATTTAACTAAAATGTATTCCTTAAGCTACTAAAGTCTTAATGAAAACAACAGTTTAGAAAGTGTTTAGTAATCACTAATATGGTTTAAATTATTCAGTAACAAATAATGATTACATCCTCATCAGAAAAACACCAGAAACTTAAGAAATATAATTAATAAAAATAATAAAATGAACAAAAATCTTCTTTGGTCCTAACATGTTTCAGTAGTGTGCTGTGTTTGTCTGTGCAGGCTCTGGATTCAGTCTCTCAGAGATCAAGATCTCAAGTTCAAAGGTGTTGCCCGGAGCTGTAAGTTTCAAAACACACTGTTAGTCCTGATATTTTTGAACTGGCTTTTACATACAGTGCCACTGAAACCAAGAGCAACAAAGAAAACTACTTACATGGTTCAGTATCGCTTTCTGTAATAAAGAGAAAAAACAAATATTTCAGAATACATGATAAGTTCAGATAAGTTCACTTTTACACTCTGTACTAGACCATCAGCAGACCATGACCATCAACTCATTTGAATCACTCACTTTTCTTCTTTTTGTAATCAGCAAATCCAACAGCAGCACCGAGGATGAGAACAAGAACAACCACTGCAGCAATGATGGGGATCATCATGCTAGAAGCATTTTCTGCACAGTAAAACAGAGATGTGCAGGGGAACAGGTTAAAACCAAAGTCCATCCATCCATACATCTCCCCAAATGTGAGGCCAAAAATAAATAACCAACTTTTATTAACAGCTGTAACACTTTACATATCTGGAACCAAAGATACACAAGTATTACTATATACACGCATTTAAAAAAATAAATTTTTAGGATCCCCATTAGTAATTCCCACAGTAGCAGCTTTTCTTCTTGAGGTCCAAAACAAAACCAGAAAAAAAAATTAAATATTACATTTTAGACAATCCACAGCATCAGCAAACAAAATGATTTAAATGTTTTTCCTTTCACCTTTCCTAATGTTTTCCTCTGTGTTGGTTCTGATCACTGCTTCATTCGGTTTTGTGACAATATCCTCAACACCAGAGAGCTGAAACACGCACTCATATTTTCTCCAGTCTTCAGGGGTGATTGATGAAACAATCAGGTCAACACTCATTTGGAAGGTATCATCATTGTTGGTGAGGATCTTTCCAGGATCTAAACCTTTATGAAGCTCCTCTCCATCTTTCCTCCAGAACATCACAGCTCTGCCAGGATAGAAACCTGTAGCGTGACAGCTGACTGGAGAGGAGGGAGTCTTCTGGAGGAGAAACACTGATGGAAGAACTGGAGAGGGAAGATAGGAATGAGAGTGAGACAATGGTGATAGAGGGTAAGATTTCACAGTAGCATTCGAAAATAACTATGGCTAAAACTCAAGGAAAGCTGTGAAAAAGCAAAAATTAATCTGTAATTCAAAACAGACTGAGGCATTCAAGAAAAAAGAGTCACAAGCTTTATAGCAGCTGCATTGTAACAATCTTTAAGCTAAATTAAACCCCAAGCACACAGATATATGGTCACTAAGTACTCAAATTTTTTTAACACATGAGTTTACTTTAAAGCAAATCCAATCCATACCTTTTCACATCACTGTTTTTGTTCAGCAGTTTGAGCAAAAGAAAAAAGAGAATTACTAAAAACCATTAGAATATGCTAAATAAACCCTACTACTGTAGCCATGAAACTGTCATGTGATGTTTCTGGTTCCGTGTGGGAAGCTTTTCCCAGTGTTCAAGTACATCTTCAGATGCTCTGGACAAATCTGAGTGAGGTCATTTTCTTTGTGTTTTATTGCGTTTCTATCAGCGTCCCATATTTTGTGGTGCAAGTAAAAAATAAATCACTTTAGTCCACAAAATAAATCATGTATATTTTTTTAGCTTCAGTTTCTGATTTGTGTTTGTAACTCTGTATTTTTTATAATTATTTTTTTTTGTTCTCTTCCCCACTCTGTGGGTTCACATATGTCTAATCAATGTTCCCCATATGCTTTGTGTGCGTAAATAAAGAGCCAACAATAGCCAATAAACTTTTTGTGATTGTACCTTTTTTCTGTGAGAAACCTTTCTTATGGTCCACATACATCTTCAGATACGCTGGACAAATGTTTGTGAGGTCATTTTCTTTGTGTTTTATTCTGAGTCGATCAGTATCCCATTTCTGTTTGGTAATGACAGCCTCTGGTTTCAGTGCGATCCATGTCAGTGTCTTCAGATCAAAATCCATAAAGGCTTCTCCGTTATAAGCATACAGTAACACACCAGTCACTTCTCCAGTGTTTTCATCCCATTCACAGCCTTCTATTATCTGTAAAATGTGCACAGCTGAAGGGACAAACATAAAATAAGATATTGCAGTGAATCTGCAAGATTTGTGTTGTGCTTATTGTTCAAGTCAAGTACTCTGTCAACCGTTTATTTAACCTAACCAGAGTACTACAGTATGTTAAAGTAGGTCTAACTATTGAAGATTGCAAGAGAAGAAGCATAATCTAATTCAATAAAGGTGTCATCTGAAAGAGGTCATAATCAGAAAAACCTTTTTAAAACTTTTTAAAGGAAATTTTTAAATCTAACTTCATTTTAAAGCAGGAAGCACAAAATGTAGATTTTTTTTCATCAGTCAGTTTCTATGATTTATAATGATCTGAGATTAGAAATAACAGAAAATACTACACCATCACTTTGGTTGAACTGCTGCTTCAAGCTAAAAATCGTGTCTTTGAAAAGTTTTGGTTGATCCTCAAAACACTTCTTGTTGTACCAGTCCCGCTGCTGAGTGTTGTTTTCTAATAGTTTCTTCGCCCAGTCCTGCTGTGGTTGTAATGTCTTGCTGCTGCTGTCGCAGTAACCAGTCTGGATCCCATCAACCATTAGTACACCCACAAACTCTGGGATGTTTGGAACCCCAGAGGATCCAGTGACAAAGTACTTCAGTGAGTGTTTCACTGTGGGACAAGTATGAGTCAAGAAGTAAATAAAGCATGCAAACATTCTCAGAAATATTAAACATTCAGTCTTCTTTTAGCTGCTTTCTTTGTGTTTGTCACAGCAGGCTGATCTGCTTCCATCTCACTCTGCCCCTGCCATTCTTTGCTCTCAATGCTCTGCATGTACTAACTCCTCTGCATGTGTTGGTGTTCCTTTACTGCCATAATAATGTTGGTAATTGCAACTGACTTATCACGTTAGCTTGGTAATGTGGGGAAAACAGAAAAAACAACGGCTTTGTTTACATAAAACTCTCTTCTGGGAAAAACGATAAGCATTTCAATCGTTTTATTTATTACTTTTTGCAATATAATATCTATATTATCAAGTTAGGTTTGCTGTTAGCCAAATTTACTTTGCTCATATTGGTTTGCTAGTGATAGTTTTCAACAACATTAGTTTCTACTACCTGAATAATCAGACAACGTTACTGGGCAGTTGCAATGCTGATCCTGGACCAGCAGTCTTCTGATGATAGGAAGAAACCGACAGAGGAATATCAGATCGTGCAACTCCCAACCTCCAGTCTCCCTCCTGTCTTCTCCAAACCATCAATCACAGCTGGTCTTACTTACTCTCCATCTTGTAAACCTTTCCCTTTCACTCGTGCTGCCATTTTTCTGTCGCCTTCACTCACTCTCGCCCGCCTTTCACTTCTTTTACGCAAATATGATCCAGTCCGTATAATTTCTTATTTAATTTACAGTGTGGTCAATACCAGAGGTTACAGGACTGTGTAGCGTTATTTTTATTTTCATAAAGAGCTACGATCTGGCTTATCTATATTGGATGTGTCTGTCACAGCACTGACTGAAAATGATGAAGAATGACCAACATCGATCTAAAATAAATGTGTGTAAACGAATTAAAACATTATCAATATTCAATATTTAAAAATGTCTTCAATAGGCTACATCAGACATGAAATGTACAATAATGAGAGTTGCAAAAGTTTCACAACAACGAAATAAAAAATAAAAAAAAAACGAAAGAAAAAATCGAAACAGGCTGCTGAGGTCAAACTGAGATTAAAGATTTTAAAGTTTTTTTTTCCTCACCCGCAAATAAACCCGAACAGAAGAGAAGCAACGAAAATATCTCCATATGGGCTTTATTCTTCATGTTGCGGAAGTATATTGAGGCTTAGGAGCGCGTGCTCTGAAATCTAGGAAGTGGTAGAGTGACGTATTTTCAACAGCTTAATGGATTGCCGCTGTGGCAAGAGCAGCTGGCTGCAGCCACTGTGGAGCTCTACAGTAACCGGAAACACGTGACCTCCACACTAGCCGTAAACACGTAACTTCGGTTAAATCGACTTTGACAGTGAAAACTAAATTGCGTTTTTGTTACTATAAAATGGTTTTAAGTGGGGGTGTTTTTTTTTAACACTCTGGGTTTGTTCAAAAAAAATTCACCATCCCCTAAATTGTTCGTGGCCAAAAGTGACACTTGCTGTTTCGCTGATTTATTATTATTTTTACAGTACATCGTGTTGTGCGTTCTCATTGCTGTAGACCATTGTCAATCAATCTAGTCCAGTGTCTCCTGTACAGGAGCGGTCCCTAATAGGCCCACGGACCGGTCCCGGTCCGTGAGTCTTTTGGTACCGTTCCGCGAGAGTTGATCCTCCGGTGTGAAATGTATGGTTGTAGTTGTGTGTCTTATTTTGAAAGAACTATTTACGCGTTACCATAGCGACCAGAGAGCGTTAAGAAGCAGAGAGGAGGATGTCACTGTCATTGTTGTTGGCGCACAGCTCAAGTCACGTTTATTATTATATTTACAAAATACCACAGTTTCTTCTTTTTTATTCTTTTGTTGTATTTATCCGCGACACCTTAAAGGTCGTTCCCTGAAAATATTGTCTGACATTAAAGTGGTCTGTGGTGCAAAAAGGTTGGGGACTCCTGCTGTACAGTACAGAATGCGTTTAGCTTGTCGAATTTACATAAATCTTCGATCGCTAGCAGTGTAACTCTGAAGTGCTGTACTGTATGTTTGGAAGTTTTCTCCCAAACAAACACAACAATGCCGACGAAACGTTTTGCACCCTCAAATGCACCTTTAGGTTTCATTCCATAATCCTGGACTTATGTTTCTAAGAAGGTTTGAACTCTAAGAGTGTTTGAACAAAAGAGAAAAGTGTGAAAATGTTCATGCCTGTCTGAGAAAAGTGTATAAAGCAAGTAGTGAGGGGTTTTACAGTCTTAACATCTGTAATAATTGTAAAAAATAAAGTTGGCTATGGATTTCACCTACCGCGGGTTATTTTTTGAACGTAACACCAGCGATAAACGAGGCACCGCTGTATTATTAATAGTAGAGTCTGGGACATCTAATTGATTAACATCAACATTGATTATTATGCACTATTATTTTTGTTCAAGGAGAGCCAAAAATATAAAACTCTCTCTCAGCTTGTTTGTTGCCAAAAATGGCCACTTTTTGTGTATGTTCACAAAATGCTCTAAAATGTATATTTCTTAAAACATTTATCTACTTTTACCGACGTGACTCTTTAAAATAGCACCAGTCCTTTTCATCAAAATCAAAATTGTATCTAAATTTTTTACTCTTTATAGCCAGTTAGGTTATATATTACCATTAACTTTTCTGGTAAAACGGTGATAAAGTCCTAATGTTTTCATGAAACTTCCTTTTTCCCCCCATCTGAGCATCGGCTGTCTTGCAATTGTTGAGGTCACTAGTGTGTGCCCCATTTCTTCCAGGATCACTCTCTTTATAGGTTTTAGTGGAATCCTAGTACTGCGAAGTGGTTTCATGGTACAAAGGGATTGTATTCCAAGATCTGGGAGACTGTAGAAATGAGCAGTGATGCCCTTCCTACCATCTTTCCAGAAAAATAATTGATCTGGAAGCTGTTAGGCTGACTTACAGCAGCAGCACTTTCTGCACCTGCATAAACTCCAGGACACATTTACTAACGGTGTTTGTTGCTGTATGTGCTGCAGCTTTGAATTTTTTAATAATATATATTTTGTTAATATTTTGGCTATGGTGTCTTGTTATGAAATGTACAAGAGTAAAAGTGTTTTTAGCAGGTGCTTCAAAGCTAAGTTTGACTGGGAAACTCAAAGCTCAATTGGCTGTATCAACAGAAATTCACTGCAGCCTTTGTAATATTTCATGCGTCATAATTTATTCTACTCTATCTTGCAAATACATATTTGTGTGGCAATGTCATGCACAACACACACAACTATTAGATCCTTAAGATCAAACCCGTGTCATTGTTTTGGTCCACTGCAGTGCAGTAGTCAAAAAAAAGAATAAGTGAAGTGTCCACAAATGGCCAGGATAGAGCCCAGAGTGTTAATGTTTAAAATGTATAAAAATATTATTGATTACAATTCTTTACTGTTAATATCAACAATAAGCTTTTTATTTTGAAAATACAAGTTTAAAAAAAATGCTGTTACATTTACATTTAATGCTGTTTCACTGTAATCCTTTATTATAAGTATGGACACAGAATAAAGTGAACAACATTTTGAAATAAGTTTAATTGGAATTTTGTACTATGCAAAAACAAAACAAAAAAACCCCAAAAACAACATATTAAACAAACAAACAAACACAGCCAGTGCCTTCATTTGTCCATTACATGTCAAACATAGCACTGACCCTTAGCCCCCGCTCATCAGCACATGCTTTCAAAAAGAGCTCCATGTCCTCTGCAAACTGAAAAAAAAAGAGGAACAAGTCCCTTGCTCCAGTGTCTTCTTCCTCTGACATGTCTCTTAAGACCCTCTGCTGGTCCCCTTGATTTAAGGACAGATATTTGGGCATTGTTACATGTCCACGGAAAAGTGCCTTATTTTGGACAGCCCAGTGCACAGCAGGACGGAGATCTTCAACAACTGCTGGCTCCTGTGTCAGGCAAATGGGGATGAAAACATAGTTATTTCTCTGTTGCAGAACAGTTTTTTAACACTTATTCAAATGTCACTAACCATGTAATTACACTACTGTTTAAAGTGAATACTGACCTGACTGACTTCCTGGAACTTGCGCTTTTTCAGTCTGAAAATGGGCACGTGTTGTCCTTCAAGCACAGCTTTGGCTTCCTCTCTCCAGTGTGCAAATAGCTTGCCAGAGCTACAAAGAGTAAGGCCACAGTGAGGGCATGTCATTTTCATGGACTTTCCATCAGCTGCAGTTTTATTGAACACAGAGGGTAGAGCATATGAATGTTCTAACAAAGACTCAGAAACCGAAGACAAAACCTTGGGGAGGAGATGGGGCTCCTCGAAGAGTACTGCCGGAGGAATACGGGTCTCCTCGGAGAGTTCAGCGGGGAGCAGTCCTGATAATGGTGGCTGACTTGGCATTGAAAAATGCTGACAAGACAATAAATGCCTTGCCATATCCCCACGCCGTATGATTGTAATCTTACAGACAGGGCGGTGAAAGTGTCCTGTTGTCCTGCAAGCCAGCCTGCACCGGCATATCATTTTATCTGTAAGAGAAAAAAACAAACAAACAAACAAACAAACAAACAGATGTAATTTAAATGCAGTTGTATAGAATGCAACCAATTTGTCTAACAATCAGATTGTACATGTTAACAAAAACATCCAAGCCAACCTCAATAATGAAAGAAAAATGGTATGGATCACAAAAGTTATGTCAAGAAAAGTGGTGAAAAGTAAATAAAAATATATTTTATAAAAACACTATTTTTGTTGCAGATGAATGCACTGAACTGTACAATATCAACAGCAACTTTTAAGTCAACAAAGATACTGCAGAAGTGCTTAAAAAAGTGCATATTTATAACTATAAAGTATATTTAATACAAACATACCTTTGAAAGGCAAAGCATTTTTTATATGCACACTTAGATGCTCCTTAATCTTTGCCCTGACAGTAGGGCTGAAAGTGGGGCACAGAGGGCAGTGAAAGAGTCCTCTGCAACACGTGTTGCATTCCTGCAGTTCTGGCTTTAAGCCCGAATTCCGGATTGATATGTGCATCTAAAACAGAGAGAGAAACAGATAAACACCATATACACATTTAAGTTAAGGTTTTAGCAGAAATAACAATTTACAGTTGGCATGTAATAGATTTGGGAAGAAAATTCTTGAAAAAAAACACACAAATATTTTACAAGACACTTTAATTTGTGAGACATGTTTCTATTGACATATAACAGTCAATTGAACAGGAGCTAACTAAAATCTGGGCAATAAAAAAGCTGTACAGAAAAGAATAACGAATAGAAGTATTGATAAATATATAAATCTGTTTGTGACGAAATTTACAGTGTTGGCGCTAACCAAAGGTGTCACAAGTACACACGTTCCTTACTACAGTTTAGATACCTCTGTTTAAAAAACACCGACTCGACTTTTTAGTCAAGTGGAAGTAAGAAGTACAGGGTCTAAAATATAATTTATGTACAAAATTTTTGAAGTAATCTTGCGTCCAAAGCACGCGTGCTGATTTACAAATGTATGGATTACAAAGTACAGATACAGTTACAATGTGAGAAGTATAAAGAAGTATACAGTAGGCACAAAAAAGTACAGCAGTAAAGTAAAGATACCAGAAAATTCTACTTAAGTACAGTATTGAAGTATTCGTTATTTTGCATCTCTGACGCCAACAATAAATCATACTCTAATGCAAAATGTGTTTTTTGCTTCTTCTCGCCCACAGAAGCCGTTAATCCAGCTCTCTTACTTAAACCAGGCCCAGGAAAAAGCATATCTGTGTGTTTCTCTGCCGTGGAGTACGATGAAAAAACATTAAAATAAGAAGGAATGTTGTTGTAACGCAAAAAAAGTGGCAACATGATCATTGTAAGAAAACTAGACGATTCAAATTCAAATTCAAATTCAAATTTTATTTGTCACGTACACAGTCATACACAGTACGATATGCAGTGAAATGCTTGGACAACTGCTCGTGACCCAAAGAAAACAAAAAAAGGAAAGGCTATGATTCCTAGAATTATGAAATCATTAACGGCAAATTTATTTAAGAAAGACTTAACCAACCTTTGCGATCAACTTGCAAGACTTCCACGGTATCCATGCGTGTTTACGGCTACTGTGGAGGTCACGTGCTTCCGGCTACTGTGGAGGTCACGTGTTTCCGGTTAGTGTGGAGGTCACGTGTATCCGGTTACTGTGGAGCTCCACAGTGGCTGCAGCCAGACCCTTCTCCGTTTTACTAGCGGACCAAAAGTGTTACCGACGGGAATCTACAGCGTCTTGAGCTGAATTAAGACTTCAGAAGTCATTCGTCATGTCGAATGACCAGCGGATGCTAGCTAAAAACGCTAATTTAGCGTAGTTTGCCCTGAATTCAGCTTTGACAAACAAATATGATCGACTGTTTCTAGTAGAATTCCAAAGTTGGACCCTCTCAGAGCACCCCCTCTGTATGCTTGCAGAGACCCCTACAGTAGGGAAACATGCAAAACGGTGTCCAAACCTTTGTATTTTAGCTTTATTTATGTCTTACACAGCATCCCAACTCTTTAGCTAACTTAATAACTTTAGCTAAAGTGAATAGTTAGTCTAATTCATTAGTGCAGCATTACTGGATCACCTCTGTTTGAAGTGATATAATATGATATACAACTATCACTGAAACAGCAAACTTTGTAAATAAGCAAACAACACTTCTCATTCTCTAAATGTTTGGCCACAGCTGTAGATTACACTGTCAGTGCTTGTTCACTCTTGACAATAATTACATTTCAGAATTTACTTTGTGCATTTACAGGTAAACAATATCTAATATTTTATCTAAATGACTGCTTTGTCTTTGAAAAGGGTGAAGAGCCTGAGGCCGGTGACAGTCCAGTTATACTCTAAGTACATCCTTACAGTGGCTCACAGGACAAGGCCACATTCCTGTCCTGCCAGAAGAGAAGAGAAGCTTCAGAGTCTTCATGCAGTTCAACCACACCTGTCATATTCCGTATGACAGGGGTCTCAAACTCCAGTCCTCAAGGGCCAGTGTCATGCAACTTTTCCATGCCCTCGAGGACTGGAGTTTGAGACCCCTGCCGTATGGTGTTCATGCTGTTTTCTACCCCAGTTACAGCATGTCTGACTGCCTGTTCAGCATATGCAAAAATATATGAGTTTAAGCATGTGATGACTAAGGCCTTCCATTATGGTGTTTGTCATCACATGTCACAGACATCTGGATGATCATTTGGAATAAACAAAAAACTAAAAACTTGTTACTTCATCTTATCTTTATTATTGTTTTTATTTTACATTGTTAGGCATTAGGTTTATTTGTAGTAGTCCTTTCCAACTTCTTTCCCTCTTCCATGTTACTGTGGCAGCTTGTCAGCATCTATTTGGGGTTGGGAGTGGAACAGAAAGTAAGGAAATCCAAAGTGCCATTAAAACCAGGAGAGGTTCTTATATTTCAGAAGAAGGGATTAATTCAAAAGACCTCAATGCCATATTTTATTTAGGAACCCTAGAGAGCACTTTGCAAAATAACACATTCTTATAATTTCACCCTCAGCTGAGCCAAGCTACGACTGTCAGGGAAGGTGATGTAGGTACAGAGCATATGAGAGTGGTTAAGTTTGTCTCTTGTCTAGATGAAGGCACAAGAGGGATGGATGGCAAGGCGTAGAGATTCAGTATCTTCAGTCTTCAGTGGACACTCCATTTCTGGCACAAAACACCTGTAAAAGATGGTCGATTTAGGAGGTGACCCGACAACTTCAGCCTGTCAAACATATTAATGGAGCAGTATGTTTAAAAAAAAAAAATCTAATTAAGTAGAATTATTATGGTAGTTAAACACAGTGATAGTTGTATATCATATTATATCACTTCAAACAGAGGTGATCCAGTAATGCTGCACTAATGAATTAGACTAACTATTCACTTTAGCTAAAGTTATTAAGTTAGCTAAAGAGTTGGGATGCTGTGTAAGACATAAATAAAGCTAAAATACAAAGGTTTGGACACCGTTTTGCATGTTTCCCTACTGTAGGGGTCTCTGCAAGCATACAGAGGTGGTACTCTGAGAGGGTCCAACTTTGGAATTCTACTAGAAACAGTCGATCATATTTGTTTGTCAAAGCTGAATTCAGGGCAAACTACGCTAAATTAGCGTTTTTAGCTAGCAGCTACAATAAGCATAAAAGTTACCTTACGGCTATCATTTGTTAACATGACGCTTGTTCTTATACATGTAGTACATTTATTACCAACCTGAGAGTTCATCCGCTGGTCATTCGACATGACGAATGACTTCTGAAGTCTTAATTCAGCTCAAGACGCTGTAGATTCCCGTCGGTAACACTTTCGGTCCGCTAGTAAAACGTAGTTCTATTAATCTGCGCTTGAACCGGAACCGGATGTAAGTTCCAAAAAACTGAATTTTGGAACTGAAATTGAATTGTAGAACTGAAACTGAATGGTGAGAAGTGAAACTGAAATTATTCGAGAGCTGAATTTTTAAAGGATAAAATGCAGTTTCAAAGCAAATCAATTCATTTTCAAAATATAAAATTCAATTTCAATTTAGTGATGATCATTTTCAAACCATAAATTCAATTTCAAATTAGACTAATTCAAATTCGGTTTTCAAAAGCATTTATTCAAGTTACAATTCAGATTCAATCTGAGGAATTCAAATTCAGATTTAACTTATTCAAATTCAGTTTCTGATGGCACAGATTTCTGCCCATACAGATTTCCGCAACCACCTTTTCAAACCTGAATTCCCCAGTATTTCCCATTTCTACCCTCATCATTCTCTTATAGTTACCATACATCCTGCAGTTAATGAATGCTCAACTATTTCCATAACACCACACCAATTACATAACCCGTCAGATGTTTCCCTATCCTTAAAAGAGTGCAGCAATATGATGTAACAAACACAGCAGTACTGCTAATCTAAAATACTCAAAGCTTCATAGAACTGAAACAAACATTTATTTTTAGCTCCATTCTGCTGCTGATACATACTTTAGGTTTCTGAATATTACACTTGTTGCTGCCTTTCATAGTGTTTACCTTGAAGGCCCTGAGTACTTTTCCCACACTGAAAATACTGGAATGTTTTTATTTCAGGCTACGTCCACATGTCCCCGGTATTTTTGAAAACGCAGATTTTTCTATGTGTTTGCACCTTTCGTCCACACGTGAACGGCGTTTTCGGTCACTGAAAACGGAGATTTCTAAAAACCCCTGACAGGGTGGATATTTTCGAAAACTCAGTTTTTGCATTTACGTGTGGACGAGAAAAACGGAGAAAACGCAACGTCAAAGGTGTGCGCCTTTTTTGACGTCACATTGTGCATCACGTTATTGTTTCGGTGAAATGAATTTCTACAATACTGTTACTGTTAATTGTACTCTCTGCAGTGTTTAAATGCTTACATATACACACATGTTATGGGTTCTGCTTCATGCCCATCTTTGAGTTTTTACTTCTT